>NC_053389.1:780504771-780793437 GCF_905171765.1 Bufo bufo | reverse complement strand
GACCAAACAGTGAAAAACAATCTGTACAATTCACATTGATTAGAAATATTCTTCATAACTTAATATCTGCTACTACAGGAAGAGCAAGGACCCTATACAGTCCACCTGTAGCGCAGTCTGCGCCTATAGATCCCTCCACCTATAGACCAAGCACATAAGGACTAGGAGACAAGGAAGCCTTAGATGGTGCCAGGAGGCTCAACCGTGGACTCACCTAGTACCTGGCTCTCCAGCAATGCCAGCAGAATGACTACAACCGTCAGCATGGTCCTGTAGTCCAGAGCTCCGCACCTTCCAGCCGAGAGAGAGAGTGAGGAAGTGCTGAGCATTGTGTGTGTTGTCAGGAATTTATAGACTCACATGAGCAAACAGGTTACTCAACTCTGCAGAGAGGAAGTGGCGGCATGATCCTGGTGGCTGGCCCTGCCTATTGTGTGCTCTGCTCCTGCCCTGTTTACCCTGGCATCATGCATGGTGTGCCAGGTGAGCTGACCATCAGGGCCATTCACTGGATGTCCCGCAGTACAAATACCTGTTTTCTAGGCAGTGATTATTTATACCGCACTCAAGACGGTGGATATTGGGGGATATCCATATCCAGAGAGTGTACCCCAATATACAGTACAGACCAAAGAGTTTGGACCCACCTTCCATACAAAGAGTTTTCTTATTTTCATGACTATGAATGGCATCAAACTATGATTAACACATGTGGGAATTATATACATACAAACAAGTGTGAAACAACTGAAAATATGTCATATTCTAGTTCTTCAAAGTAGCCACCTTTTGCTTTGATTACTGCTTTGCACACTCTTGGCATTCTCTTGATGAGCTTCAGAGAGGTATCTCCTGAAATGACTTCCAAACAGTCTTGAAGGTGTTCCCAGAGATGCTTAGCACTTGTTGGCCCTTTTGCCTTCACGCTGCGTCCAGCTCACCCAAACCATCTCGATTCGGTGCACGTGCCTTCATAGCCATGAAAATAAAGAAAACTCTTTGAATGAGAAGGTGTGTCCAAACTTTTGGTCTGTACTGTACGTAGGTCAGAACAAGTAGTCACTCAGCTTTTCTTAGAGTCCGGACTGACACAGAGGTCTAGTGATATCACATTTCATTCAACCAATCAACAACCAATATAGAGGTCTTTCACCCGCTCTTTCCTATAGTCCAGAAAGGCAGAGCACCCTAGTCGCACTGTGCTGACGGTTGGAATCACTGCAGGGCAATTATCAGAGTGAGAACTTCTAAGGGGAGCCATATTGATCATATTGTTTAAAGGGTATTCCCATCTTAAAGGGGTTACAACCGTGATTATCATGTCATTTATATCAAGCTGGCAGCTCAAGGGGTAAGTCCTGTCTGCTGGCAGCTGGTAGCAGTTAAAGGATGAAACTGAGCATGTGCAACCACCTTAAGAAATGGAACAAACAGCAGTGGGCGCTATACAGCTAGATTTCATTGATAGCTCAGTGGGCTATAGAAAAATGTTAATTACATCAAATATATAGGTATTCAGATCCAGGTGCTGGTTATAAAACTGTAAAAGTATTTTTTTTGGGGAGACACCCGCACCCCCTTTAAACAAATATGGCAGGGGATGCTCAACTGCGGCCCTCCATCTGTTGTAAAACTACAACTCCCAGCATGCCCAGACAGCCCTACAGGTGCATATCAGCCTACAGCAGGGCATGGTGGGAGTTGTAGTTTATACAACAGCTGGAGGGCCGCAGGTTGAGCATCCCTGATATATGGTATATTTACGGATCCCTCAACCTTAAAGCAAGGTAGCCACTGCATATGGACAGTCAGGGACAGGCTTAAAAGGGTTTTTCCAGGATTACTATGGTTTTTAACAGATCTGCTCATGTAGTTGCTTACTTCATTTACACCAGCCCCCATGATTTTTTTTTTTCTTAATTTGGACTCTCCTGACCCATTCTCACCATGTAAACAAATCCTTTTGGTTGGTTTCCTTCCTGTACGTAGCACTTCCTGTTGCTGCATCCAACCAAACCCATGATGCACTTCTTCCTCTGCCATAGCTCCAGTACCGCCCCTAACAACACCCAGCTAGTTTATAGCTCCTCCCACCCAGCTAGTTACATAGACACTCCCCTATCACTGCCTCCAACACCCAGCTAGTTTATAGCTCCTCCCACCCAGCTAGTTACATAGACACTCCCTATCACTGCCTCTAACACCCAGCTAGTGTATAGCTCCTCCCATCCAGCTAGTTACATAGACAACTCCCCTATCACTGCCCCGCCCATGGACATAACATCACAGGAGAATAAGCAAGAGCTGCATGGGACAGGGTCATGTGACCACAGGCCAGAATAGAAGGTAGGAGCAATAAAGGGAAAATAAATATATCACGAAGTTGAAGCTACCTTCATAAACCCTTGCCGACCCCACCATACATTTATGGCGGAAGCTGGGGTTAATGTCTGTGATTGGTGATAACGCAGTGGCAGACATTTTAACCCTACAAATGCCGTGGTCAAATGTGACCACAACATCCGAGAGCCAAAAGCCTGGAAGCGCAGCACTAGTGACGAATGAAGGAGCCGTTCATTCCCTGAGAAGTCCTCGGTCCCCCTGCGAAGTCCTCGGTCCAAGACTGCCGCAGCTAAGTTTCTATAGAAAACCTGCCTGTCAAATGTTCATGCTAATGTATTGGGGTCTATGAGAGAAGCAATCTAATGATTTTATTTTCCAGTTCCAAAGGGGAACTATTAAAAAGTGTAAAAGAAAGAAAAATGTTTTTAAAAATTAAAAAAATATAAAAATTTAAATCAACCCCCTTTCCCCAAAATAAAAATAAATAAACAATTAAAAAATAAACATCATGGAAACGCACGTACTATGAAAATATAAAAACTCTAAATGCAAAAAAACTAAAATGGCCAATTTACTATTTTCTTGTCACTTTACCTTACCAAAAACTTAAATAATGATCAAAAAGTCACACACATTCCAAAGTGGCATCAGTAAAAAAAACTATAAACCTCCTGCAAAAAATGATCCTCACACAGCTCCGTAGTCATAACCCTAAAAAAGTTATAGGGGTCAGAACATGGCGATGTTCCAAAGTTTCTTTTCAGTATTAAAATGTAAGAAAAACAACATAAAATGTATATCGTTGTTATCGTACTGACCGAGAGAATGTAGGTAACAGGTCAGTTTTACCGCCTAGCACTCCCATAGAACTGAATGGAGGGTGAGCATGCATGACTGTTCATTTTGGGAGCTCCTTTCTAGAGATGGGTGTAGGTCCCACCTCTGGGACCTGAACCTGACATTGGTGACAACAACCCCTTTAAGCCTTTGGATCTGGCTTTCCATATAGAGGACATAGATGAGGAACCTCGCCGCTGTTCTTAGTTTTCCAGAAAGTGTGCTCTTTCCTTAAAGGGGTTGTCCAGAATTAGAAAAACATGGGTGCTTTATTCCAAAAAGTGCCCCGCACCTGCCCATTAATTGTTTCTGTAATGCAGCTCAGCTCCACTGAAACTAACAGGGCCGAGCTGTAATACCGCACACAACCTGTGGATGGGTGTGGTGCTGTGTTTTGAAGAAAGCAGCCATCTGTTTCTAGTCCCGGGCCACCCTCTTAGTGAAAATCTGCCAACTGCCTCAGGTAAGACATGGAACTTGTTCTGCCATGTTTTATCATTAAAAGCACAAATACACTGTGTCAACACATCTTACAATTTGCTGCCCAAATTTCTCAACATACGAGTTTGTAATGACTCGTTATACAATTGAAGGCAGTAGTTTTGCAATATCCACCCCTTTAGTGTCAATCAGCGTTTGCTTTAAAGGGCCTCGTACACGGGCTGATGCAAACTGCATGGGGGGCGAATGATCGTTAGTATGATCATTCATCCCCCATGCAGTCTTCATATTGTCAGCAGCGCATGCCTAGCTGCCGACAAACAATTCTTTTTATGTTAACATAAGAGACCCTATCTGTTCCGACAGCTGATCGATGGGGGGTGTTTAGACAGGTCGATGATCAGCCGAATGAATGTGCAGGTGAATGCTCCTTCCCAATCATCGCCCTTATGACTTAAGGCACCAGTGATTGTCACCACCCTCTACCTGTCTGGCTGCAATTCTGTCTCTCCAACTCTGACTTGAGCTCCACTGCCATTGAGTGCTAGGCATTAAAGGGAGTTTGTCAGCAGGAAATAGAATTCTGGATTATTTTGCTGCCCCCCTCAATGCACTATAGAGTAATAGTGGCTCATTAGTGTCCTCCATAGTAGTAGTGCCTCCTTTTTTGTCCCACACAGTAAGGCCTCTTTCACACGAGCGGGTTTTCCGCGCGGGTGCAATGCGTGATGTGAACGCATTGCACCCGCACTAAATCCGGACCCATTCATTTCTATGGGGCTGTGCACATGAGCGGTGATTTTCACGCATCACTTGTGCGTTGCGTGAAAATCGCAGCGTGCTCTATATTGTGCGTTTTTCACACAACGCAGGCCCCATACAAGTGAATGCGGCAAGTGCGGATGCGGTGCGATTTTCACGCATGGTTCCTAGGAGACAATTGGGATGGGGACCCAATCTTTATTATTTTCCCTTATAACATGATTATAAGGGAAAATAATAGCATTCTTAATACAGAATGCTAAGTAAATTAGAGATGAAGGGGTTAAAAAATAAAATAAAATAATTAAACTCACCTCATCCACTTGATTTCGCTGCCCGGCTCATCTTCTTTCTTCTTCTTTGATGACCTGAGAGGAAAAGGACCTTTGGTGACATCACTGCAGTGACGTCACCAAAGGTCCTTTTCCTCCTGGTCATCAAAGAAGAAAGAAGAGAAGCCGGGCAGCGCGAACAAGTGGATAAGGTGAGTTTAATTATTTGTTGTTTTTTAACCCCTCCATCCCTAATTGACTTAGCATTCTGTATTAAGAATGCTATTATTTCCCCTTATAACCTTGTTATAAGGGAAAATATAAAAATTTACACAACACCGATCCCAAACCTGAACATCTGTGAAGAAGTCCGGGTTCGGGTCTGGGTACCAAACATGCCGATTTTTCTCACGCGTGTGCAAAACGCATTGAAACGCTTTGCACTCGCGCAGAAAAATCACGCATTTTCCCGCAACGCACCCGCATCCTATCCGGCCCTCACACGCGACGCCCGTGTGAAAAAGGCCTTACAGTGCCCCACACGCAGTAATGATTCACCAACTAATAATAGTGGCCCATGCATAGCGCGCAACTGAGGACTCGTGCACATGGCTGTATGTATTTTGCAATCCGTAAAAAACGCATCTGCAAAAAATACGTCCGTGTGAATTCTGTATTTTGCGGATCGGAACAGCTGGCCCCTAATAGGACAGTTCTATCCTTGTCCGTAATGCGGACAATAATAGGACATGTTCTATTTTTTTGCGGAATGGACATGCGGACATACGGAAACGGAATGCACACGGAGTAACTTCTGGATTTTTTTGCGGACCCATTGAAATGAATGGTTTCCGCATACGGTCTGAATAAAAAACGGAACGCACATGAAAAGAAAATACGTTTGTGTGCATGAGCCCTAAGTCATGATAGTCCCTTAGTGCCTCCCATACATTAGACAGTATGGAACCATACATGTCTAGACAGCATTGATTTATATATGTCTGCGTTAGCCTCACCTCTGGATGTTTACATCTGTAGACACTCATAGTCAAGTCCCTGCGCATCCATCAATTGCGCAGAACATGCGCTTTCCCTGACATGGACACAAATTCAACCATGTTCCTGCGCATCCATGTGCTGCGCAGGACATGTGCAGAATGCATGCTTTTCCTGGTATGGACACGAATCGAACTATGTTCCTGTGCATCTACAATCAGGTGCATAAATATTGGGACATCGACACAATTCTAACATTTTTGGCTCTATACACCACCACAATGGATTTGAAATTAAACAAACAAGATGTGCTTTCACTGCAGACTGTCAGCTTTAATTTGAGGTTATTTACATCCAAATCAGGTGAACGGTGTAGGAATTACAACAGTTTGCATATGTGCCTCCCACTTGTTAAGGGACCAAAAGTAATGGGACAGAATAATAATCATAAATCAAACTTTCACTTTTTAATACTTGGTTGCAAATCCTTGGCAGTCAATTACAGCTTGAAGTCTGGAAGGCATAGACATCACCAGACGCTGGGTTTCATCCCTGGTGATGCTCTGCCAGGCCTCCACTGCAACTGTCTTCAGTTCCTGCTTGTTCTTGGGGCATTTTCCCGTCAGTTTTGTCTTCAGCAAGTGAAATGCATGCTCAATCGGATTCAGGTCCGGTGATTGACTTGGCCATTGCATAACATTCCACTTCTTTCCCTTACAAAACTCTTTGGTTGCTTTTGCAGTATGCTTTGGGTCATTGTCCATCTGCACTGTGAAGCGCCGTCCAATGAGTTCTGAAGCATTTGGCTGAATATGAGCAGATAATATTGCCCGAAACACTTCAGAATTCATCCTGCTGCTTTTGTCAGCAGTCACATCATCAATAAATACAAGAGAACCAGTTCCACTGGCAGCCATACATGCCCACGCCATGACACTACCACCACCAGGCTTCACTGATGAGGTGGTATGCTTAGGATCATGAGCAGTTCCTTTCCTTCGCCATACTCTTCTCTTCCCATCACTCTGGTACAAGTTGATCTTGGTCTCATCTGTCCATAGGATGTTGTTCCAGAACTGTGAAGTCTTTTTTAGATGTTTGGCAAACTCTAATCTGGCCTTCCTGTTTTTGAGGCTCACCAATGGTTTACATCTTGTGGTGAACCCTCTGTATTCACTCTGGTGAAGTCTTCTCTTGATTGTTGACTTTGACACACATACACCTACCTCCTGGAGAGTGCTCTTGATCTGACCAACTGTTGTGAAGGGTGTTTTCTTCACCAGGGAAAGAATTCTTTGGTCATCCACCACAGTTGTTTTCCGTGGTCTTCCGGGTCTTTTGGTGTTGCGGAGCTCACCGGTGCAGTTCTTAGGTTTTAGATTCTCTATTTCACTTGCCTAATGGTGCTAAAATCGCTTGTTTTAGGGAATGCAAATAGTGGTGGTGACGCTATAATTTGATAATAGAGTGTGGAGGCAGAAACAGGCCCACACAATAACCAGCACCATTCCTGACAATGTGTGACACACTACCAGCTACCTAGGACCTCAGCAGGAAAAGTGCACATCCCTGTAGGGGATAAGCAAATAAAGTTAACAAAATACAGGCACGTCAGCCATTGAGACAAGGAACAGTTTCTTTTTAATTGCTTATTTTGTTTGGCTCACAATATTGGTTGGTTTTACAAGTCATGATTAAAAGTTATATTTTAGCAACATATATACACTGCCTGTCCAAAAAAAAAAGTCGCCACCTGGATTTAACTAAGCAAATAGTTATAAGCCTCCTATTGGATAATTACTGTATGGGCGATTATCTTTCAGCTGGCAACAAGTTATTTAACCCCAACTGGTGCAATGAGTTGCTTCTCATTTCTTAAACAACCTTGTCGAAAGACACATCTCGTGGTCGTGGAAAAGATGTTAGTCTGTTTGAGAAGGGTCAAATCATTGGCAGCATCAAGCAGAGAAGACATCTAAGGAGATTGCAGAAACTACTAAAATTGGGTTAAGAACTGTCCAACGCATTATTATAAACTAGAAGGATAGTGGGGATCCATCGTATTCGAGGAAGAAATGTGGCGGGAAAAAAATCCTGAATGATCGTGATCGGCGATCACTTAAATGTTTGGTAAAATCAAATCGAAGAAAAACAACAGTAGAACTCAGGGCTATGTTTAATAGTGAAAGTAAGAGCATTTCCACACGCACAATGCGAAGGGAACTCAAGGGATTGGGACTGAACAGCTGTGTAGCCGTAAGAAAACCACTAATCAGTGAGGCAAACCAGAAAAAAAGTCTTCAGTTTGCTAAGGAGCATAAAGATTGGACTCTGGAGCAATGGAAGAAGGTGATGTGGTCTGATGAGTCCAGATTTACCCTGTTCCAGAGTGATGGGCGCATCAGGGTAAGAAGAGAGGCAGATGAAGTGATGCCCCCATCATGCCTAGTGCCTACTGTACAAGCCTGTGGGGGCAGTGCTATGATCTGGGGTTGCTGCAGTTGGTCAGGTCTAGTGCTCCAAGAATGTGGTCAGCGACTACCTGAAGATACTGAATGACCAAGTTATTCCATCAATGGATTTTTTTTCCCCTGATGGCACGGGCATATACCAAGATGACAATACAAGGATTCATTGGGCTCAAATTGTGAAAGAGTGGTTCAGGGAGCATGAGACATCATTTTCACACATGGATTGGCCACCACAGAGTCCAGACCTTAACCCCGTTGAGAATCTTTGGGATGTGCTGGAGAAGGCTTTGCGCAGCAGTCAGACTCTACCATCATCAATGCAAGATCTTGGTAAAAAATTTATGCAACACTGGATGGAAATAAATCTTGTGACATTGCAGAAGCTTATCGAAGCAACACCACAGCGAATGCGTAATCAAATCTAAAAGCGGTCCAACAAATTTATTAGAGTGTGTGACCTTTCTTTTTTGGTGGCGACTTTTTTTTTGGACAGGCAGTGTATTAGCTGAGTAAAGTTGGTATTTAGTCCTAAAGGAATCCTTTGTATAGTTGAGTAATATACCTATACCGAGCTAGGGTCGTTTTTTGTGACTCCATACTTTTGGCCCCACCCTTTGTGTCCCACACAGAAACAGTGCCACCCCACATGGTAATGGTGCCCTCTACAAAGTAATAGTGTACTCTTCGCTCCCCCAGATGAATAGTGCCCCTAAAAATGAGCCCTCCCAGCTTTGATGCCAGTTATGTGCTCTTCACAAAACGATCACACCCATAGTGCCCCGTACTCAGCAATGGTGCCCATGCAGTAATGGTGAACCCTTATATATCAGGAAAATATATAACCTACGGTAATACTCAAACAATAAATAATTAATACAATCCCAGTCCAGAACCATAAGCTGCGGGCCCAGCAGGCAACATAATGATGGATTCATAGAAAATAATTTCGAGAATAAAAAATGATTCTCTATTATTTTTATTTATATTACTATTTTATCTGTTGGCATCAGATAGGTGGATATACTCGGAATAATGTACTGTTCTGTGGCCGGTTTTGGAGTGGTCGCAATCCTATGCTGGGTCACCCGGACACTGTCGATGTGTCACCGTGTGTTTCTGCTCTCCAAAGGAGATGATAAGGTGTGGCGCACTCCAATGGGAAATAAGTCCAGAAAGTCAGCGTCTGCTTCCTTACTGGGGGAACTCAAGCGCAAAACAATACAGGCGAGGCATAGGGCTGGCTTTTCCAATCTCCTCTCTGACAGAAGAATGTTCTGTGCTGCGGAAACGCCTTAGCTACCTGTCCCTCTTTTTCTCTCTCTCTAAGAAAGCTGGTACCCTGGCCAAAGGCTGGTGACCCAGGGTCTGTGGTTCTGTTGTCCAGGTGGACCTCTGGTCAAAGGGCTGGTAAGCCAGGGTCTGTGGCTCAGTATCCCCATCTCAGCGTCTTCTTCTGGTCACTCATGCAGACTGGCAGAGTCTCTTCTACTAGAGAGACTACTAGTCTGTCATAGACTTGTAAAGAGTTTCAATACAAGTCTGTGGGAATGACTACGTTTTTTCCCCCAGACATAAACAAGTCTTCAGGCGTAACCAACAGAGCTAATCCAGACAGTCATAAATTCAGTATGACTGTTTTGTTTCCTCAAAAAGTTTGCACGGTCTATTATAGTAACTGTGTTAGATTTCTAACTTTTCAGTGCATAGGTAGAAAGTCCCAAAGTCTCTCAGCATTAGCTGGCTGTGCATTAACCCTTTCCACAGTGCACTGTCGATACAATGCAAATGAAGAGGATATAATACAATAAACATATAAAATGCATTTTAACAATATAATACAGTATAACTGTAAGCAATGACATACATTTAACCCTTCCTAGTTCACTAAAGTAGAGAGATGATGACTTTGTGTAGTAGCAATAGGGGCAAATGTCCATAGGCCAAAGTACTCTTGCTCCAGGGCACTGCAAATTTTGTATCCTCAGTGCTACCCTCTTGGTAATGGTGTTCTTCTTTGTGTCTTACACTAAGTAATTATACCCCTTTCCATGCTCCCTCCTAATAATGGTGCCTCCTTACAGTTCCCCACACAGAAATAGAGCCACAATTACATTTAAAAAAAAATACTGTGTAAATACTCTCCTCCCAATGATAAATCATCTGTTCTGGTGTCTCATAGCCTGCAGGCCTATAGTGGCCTATGAGCAGGATGCTGACAACCATAGTATTTAACTGCATTTGCATGCCTGAGGGTGCAGATGTAGTCGAGAGTGGTGGTCTTCTAGAGATCCGCACATTGACACAACACTGGGCTTGCGTCTCAGAGACCCAGTGTAAGTGGACGCCCTGGGTGTTAAAGTAATCACAGCTATAAAGTGTCCTGAAGTGTCTGTATGAAGTTGCGCCAAATTTACCAGTGTAAGACAGCATTAATAATTCTGCACCCAATGTGTGTGGCCTGTGACAACGGAGACCAATGTAGTCTGTTAACCATGGAGGACTGTCTGTATATGAGCTTCATATATTAAATGGTAGGCTATCCTTCAATGAAGACATTCGAAATAAAACAAAAAGCTATTGCAAAAGTATACATAACCGTTAGCAATAATAATTATTATTACTTTTTTCAACCCATGGCTGTATACAAATGCTGCATTTCAGGCCATAGCTGCGGCATGTTTGCTCAATGCTAAAATAAAAAAAAAGTTAAAAAAATACCACTATAAAAAATTCAGATGATCAGGATGTTCTTATGTAATAGAGAAAAATCATTCCAGATCAGTAGTAACTATACAAAGGGTTTATCACGTCCACCCCGAGAATAGACTGTGTGGGTGTGGGAGACGAGTCCTCCTTAGAAGTGGATGATGATATAGGGTGCACATGATGAAAGTATATTTAGAACCGGAAACCAAGATCACTTCGACGATGAACATTTCATCACAACAAGGTGGTCATGTATGGTGACAGAATGAGGATATGAACTTCCACTCAATAGAGAACCCAGAAAATCTCTCAGCTTCATCTCATATACAAGAAATAAGGATATTAAAGGGGTTGCCAGGGACTCTGGAGGGGTCATAAATATCGTATTGGTTTAGGTCCGACTCCCGGTACCCCAATCGATCAGCTGTATAAATAGGCTGCAGCATTTGGACAAGCACTGTGGCCTCTTCATTGCATACTAAGCACAGTGCCGGACTTTGTATAGTGGCTGTGCTTGGTATTGCAGCTCAATCCTATTCGCGTTGCATGGGACTGAGCTGAGGAAAGGCCTCGTGACCGATGGACATGACAGTTTGAGGAAGAGGCTACAACACTTACACAAACTCTGCCAAGCAACCAGCCTGGGAGTCGGACCCCCAGAATCAAATATCGATGACCTGTCCTGAGGTCATTAGAGTGAACCTGGCCCAGTCAATCAAGAAGGAGAAGGGGGAGCTTACAGAGGAAGGAGGAGGAGCAAGGGTGCACAGAGGGGCCTGGTCCCGCCCTCCGAGCACTTAACTACTCATTTGCATATGGTGGACTTCAGCTGTCCTTGTATTACATGGCTGGACAAATGGCTGCCACGTGATACCACATTTACCTTACAGTGGCCACCCAACATAGCCTTGTGGGGTGCTTTAAAAGGGGCACTTGGTTCAGGAAGGTTAAGAAACACTGATCTAAAAGTCTGGACGTGTAAGGCTACTTTCACACGAGCGTTGTTAGAATCTGGCTGGCAGTTCCGTTGCCGGATACGGAAAACTGTATGCAAATGGATATCCTTTTTTAGACGGATCCGGTGATATACTGGATCCTTCTCATCCGTTATCATCACGGATCCGGATCAAAAGATCAAAAAGCGAAACTAGGCTCCACCTATATCCCGGCGCAGACCGGAAAACCGATCCAGCAACGCTGCAATTTCCAGAACACTTGGTAACTGTATCCGTCATTAATACATCTCTATGGAAATTAATGCTGGAACCAGCAAGTGCGGTATTGTTCCAGGATTTTGGCCGGAAAAAATACTGCAGCATGCTGCGTTATTTTGTCCGGTCAATACCGTACATGGGATGGAACGGAAGACAGCCTGATGCGCACTGAACGGATTTGCTTTCCATTCAGAATGCATTAGGACAAAACGGATGCGTTTTTTTCCGGTATTGAAACCCTTTACTGGATTTCAATACCGGAAAAGAATAACGCTAGTGTGAAAGTACCCTAACATGGGTTTCGTCACTGTTCTCAGTAAACAGCTTATGCTTACAAATGATATTTAGTTCCTCATAGTTTGGTGACTTACTAACCAGCCCTAAATAAATATGATTACTATTAAATTTCATACATGTTAAAGAAGGGTTTTCCAAGTTATATTTATTAACGACTGAATGCAGGGACAGGGTTAAAATAATAAAAAAAATTAAAAAAACTCACCTTCCTAGCCCCCTCTGCTACCCGGTCCATTCAGCCAGGCTGCAGCAGTGATGTATTGCTCTGGATGCAGCGGTGATGTTCCATAAACGGCTACAGCCAATCACTGTCCTCAGTGGTGTACAGCACAAGACCAATAAAGGCTAACGATTGGCTGCAGTGGTAAAAGGGATGTCACTGCTGCAGTCAAAGCAATATGCTGCAGGTGCAGCCCAGTGGAGAGGAATGGAGTGGTAACATTGGATCAGAGGGAAATGGTGAGTTAAGTTTAGTTTAATATATAAAAAATATATATATAAATTAACCCCTGCAATTGCCCCATAATAAATGAAAGGTGGAAATCACATTAAAGGGGTTATCCGGGAAATTGGTGTTAGATGGCCTATCCTCAGTATCATCAGTATCAGATTGGCAGGGGTTTGACTGCCGGGACTCCAGCCGAATACCTGTTCAAAGAGGCCACAGCGCTCTGTAAGTGCTTAAGCCTGTTCCTAGGCCAATGACGTCACTGTACATTGGTCACATTGATAGGTGCAGCTTAGTCCCACTATCACATTGGCGGAGCTGCTGTGCTTGGTAAGCTGCAAGGAGGCTGCAGCACTCACTGAAGCCCCGGTGGGCGCAATGGCCTTTTTAAACAGCTGATCGGCAGGCGTGTCGGGATTCAGACCCACACCAATCTCATATTGATGACCTATCCTGTGGACAGGCCATCAATATCAAGGTTCTGGATGACCCTATAATGCTGATTTTATAGATATCATCAGCACAATGTATCTTGCCTATGATGTGGAGCACAATATGGCCATCAGTGCTGTATACATAATAGGAAAGGCTATAAAAAGGAAAATCTCAATACATTTTGGGGTTTTACCTGTAACCTATAGGACAATATCAGTGAGACTCATCCTTATGGGTTTCCTTTTAAAGGGCATCTGTCAGCAGATCTGTACCTATGACACTGGCTGACCTGTACATGTACACTTGAGAGCTGAAGGTATCTGTGTTGGTCCCATGTTCAAATGTGCCACATTTCTGAGAAAAATGTTGTATTAATATATGCAAATGAGCCTCTAGGAGCAACAGGGGTGCCATTGTTAGTGCCCGGAGCAGGGGTAGTTTGAGGTCGGGACATTTGTGGACATTTGCCTCTATTTTCCTATGCAAAGTCATCAACTCCTTACTTTATTTCCCTTTAACTTGCATACTATTTAATACCGTGTAACTGCATTTTATTATAATTGTTGTGATATATATCAGGTTCATTTTCACAGTACTGTGTAAAGGGTTAATGAATACTGAGACTTTTGGGACTTTCTACTAATAATGAGAAGCTGGTAATCTTTCACAGTTACCATAAGGATTATAGAACAGTAGGTTTTAGAGGGAAAAACAGACTTGTTTTACAATCAAAACCAACAGACTGAACTTTTAAAGGTCTAGTTTAGCAATGTTATTATGTCCGAAGACTTGCTTTTGTCTGAAAAAGTACTTTGTCATTCCCATTAGGTATCATTGAGAGACGATTGTTGTAACATTGTATTTGTTTGTGCTGAGTTTCTCCACTCCTCTCCTCCTACTAGAAGGTTCTAGTTCAGCCAGAAAACGTTATATAAGGAGAGCGGTCAGAGCCACTAGTGTGCTGCAGTTAGGGAACAGTCCTAGAAGAAGAGACTCGTGCAGACTGCATGAGTGACCAAAAGAAGACACTGAGATCGGGATGCTGAGTCACAGACCCTAGGTCCACCAGCCCTTTGACCGAGGAGCCACACAGATTAGTGAGCCACAGACCGTGGGCCTCCAGCCTTTGGCCAGGGTATCAGCTTTCTGAGTAAAGAGAGGGACAGCTAGCTCAGGCCTTTCCTCAGCACCAAACCATCCTCTGCCAAGGAGGAGACTGGAGAAGCCAGCTCAGTGTCTTGTCTGTATTGTTTTGCACTTGAGTTCCTCCAGTAAAGAAACACACTGGTTTAACTGCAGACCCTGACTGTATGGACTTAATTCTCATTTGGGTGCACCACACTTTACATCCCTTCTGGAGAGCAGCAACAATTGGTGACACCTCAACGGAGGTCCGGGGGAACCCACGTATAGTTTTGGGGCCACCTCAAACACGGTCACTGCACCATTATACCTAGAGGCTCTGCTCTTTCTGAAATGCCACATCCTCTCCATTTTGATTGCCAGGGACAAGCAGTGTAAACCTCATCACCCTGCTGACCCTGTCAATCAAAGTGGAGCGGCGCAGGCAGTTCCAGAGAGAGCCTAGTCTCTAGGAGTAAAGGCAACACCCCCGTTTGCTCCTAGATGATCATTTGCATATATTAAAAGCATCATTTTTCTCAGCAATGCGGGCACATATGAACATGGAACCAACACAGATGCTTCAGCTGCCAAGTGCACAAGCAGCAGGTCAGCAAGTTCATAGGTACACATCTGCTGACGGATGCCCTTTAATGGGAAAGACTTGTGGAAACTTGGAAATCTACAACAAAAACAAAGATATAGACCTTAAAAAGTAGACACACAACATTTTTCTTTTCACAAGGCCACAACCCAGGATACCTAGAACTGTGATGTTGACTGAGTCTATTTCCTTATTCAGGCTCCATCAGGTTATTTCCATACCTTGAAAACTGAGCCCTGGCAGAAGTCCCATATATAAATCCTCAAGATCTTCTCATACGATAACAAAATGTCACCATGCCAATGGAGACAGTGATGATAGCCAGACTGTGCTGGCATGACATGATAAATGGGATTAGAATACACTGTCACTGCTGGAGTGACATAGTCTCTGAGGAACATTACAGCCAGACCTAAATATAGTCAACGAGACATGTCCGTAATAGGGTCCAACATCTAGGACCCCCAACTAAGGATGAAGAGACATGATGGATTACATATATGCATACCAGTGGCTTACATAGGGGGCCCCATAGCCAGGGACAATTTTAGACAAAATTTGGCCCTGGGCAAAATCAAAAGAGGGGGCCCACATATGTGGCTAAAAACACAGGCCGATGTCCGTCGCCCCCGCGATCAGCTGTTTGAGGAGACGGTGCGTGTGTTTATTGCTGCTGTCTCATAGACATACAGCAGCAGAGCAGGGAGGACGCACAGCGCACACCGCCTCCTCAAACAGCTTGATCGGCGGGAGTGTCGCGTGTCAGACCCCCGCAGATCTATTATTGATGAACTATAAGATAGGTCATCAATATGAAAAACCTGGAGAACCTCTTAAAGCTACCCCATAACTGTGCCTGTTGTGCTCCCCCCATGTCCACAAACACTATACACCCAGACTGCCCTCATTAGCAATGGTGCCCCAATAGTGGATAATACTCCCCAAGATAGCCCCCATTAGTAGAAATGCCCTCCATATTGCGTCAAATAATAATAACACCCCTACAGTACTTTAGTAGTAATAATATAAACATAATGCTCCATTGGCTCTAATGTCCCCCTGTAGTGCGCCCCACTAGTTCCAATATATAATGCTTCCCTCAATAGTGCCAATATATATAATGTTCCACCGTAGTGCCAGTATGTATATAATGCTCCTCCACTCCTCCTCAGTATATATAATGATCTCCTTCGCCCATCCCTGGTGCCCCCAGCAGTGTGGACATTTAGTATAAAAATAAAAAATCCTGCCTCCCTCCCGTCCCCCCAACGTTTTATCTGTGGCTTGTGTGCTGCGTCCCTGATGCATGCCGTCTCAATGTCATCACTACTCCTGCTCCGGGTCTCACTTGATGACGTCATCATGCGAGACCCAGAACAGGAGGTTGCAGTGATGTCATTCGCGGCTTCTTGCTCTGTTCTAATGCCTCACATGCTTGAGGCCTAGCGGCCTGAGGCTTGTGAAGTTGGACGGCCATGAGTGCGTCCCCCTTTATGGGTAGTGAAGTGGTAACCTAGGCGGATGACTACCCTCCCCTATCATCATCCCGGCCCTAAGGCCTCATGCATACAGCCGTTCCCGTGCTTTGCGGACCGCAATTTGCAGTCCCCACATGCACGGTGACATCCGTGCAGCGGCCACGGACAGAAACACAATGGAACCACTTCCGCAGTGATTCTGTGGGGTTCTGTGCCTCGCTCCGCACTGCAGCTCCGGATTGCGGACCCGATGTTTGCATACGGCCCAAGGCCTAATTCAGAGCACATTACTGCAGAGGTATAACAGAAGAGGACTATAACTCCCAACATGTCTAAGCCATTATTTATTATCAGAGAAACATTACAAGGGGATATATAAGAGGATGGGACTACAACTCCCAGCATGTTCAAGCTGTATTATGTAATATTAGAGTACATTACAAGAGGGGGTAAAGAGAAGACTACAATTCCCAGGCATGTCCAAGCAGTTATGTAATATCAGAGTACATTATAAGAAGAGGTATACAATCTCCTAGCATATCCAGGGTGTTGTAATGTACCCTGATATTATATAATAATGGCCTGGGCATGCTGGGAGTTTTAGTCCCTCTCCTCATACCTCTTTGTAATGTACTTTGATATTTCATAACAGGAGGTATAAGAGGAGAATACTACAACTCCCAGCATTTCCCTGGCACTTCCATTGAATCCATACTTCTTCACATGCATGGCTGGTCTTCTTCTTCATTACTTTACTGCACTGTTGAGCTCCGCCTCCTGTTCTGGTCACATGATGGTGAGGTCATTGCAGGTCCTTCATCTCCTCTTCTCTGCTGAGCTCCGCCTCCTGCATCTGACATTATCGCAGGTCCTGTCAGCACTAGGGTAATGATTTCTCTTATATGCGAGGGAGGGGACGTACACTGCATTGTAAAGTGCGGCTGTTCAGCTGTCCGCCTGTTTTCTTCCTCAGACGTTCAGCTGAACAGCAGCACTGAAGCATGGGGCCCCTTAGACAATGGGGGCCCTGGGCAATTGCCCAGTTTGCCCACCCCCCAACACCAGCCCTGCCCATAGCAATACTTAGTAGGCCTTCCTCCAAGTGAGAATTCAGGCGATTTACATTTTTTTAAATAAAGGTATAAAACGTTTAGCAAAAAATGTAGTGCTGCACGACACCCGCTATACCCAACGTCTGTTTCAGAACACTGAACAGCTTCTTCATAAATATTCTGAACACCATAATGCATAGCTAAATCTTCTCCATACAAGTCTTCTGCTTCCCATCATATAATAAAACTGTCTGCATGAAGCCACCACTAGGGGGAGAACATAGGAATTTATACAGTTACCATTGAAATTAATGGAAGCTGTGAAAATCTCTTTGCACCTAGCTCCTCCTTGGAGGCTGCTAGAAAATGGTGTGTATTTTTGTCTGGAACAGAAAAAGGACTTCAGTGTGTCCCCCCCTCCCACCCTCACCCCCCGGGCCCATAACAGCGGAGTGGTCTGCCTCAATGGTGGGTACTCCCCTAAAAATCCCTTTGTGAAAAGAAGACAAGGCACATCTACTGTCAGTTTTGATATAATTGGCAAGGTGGCTATGATATCCAGCACCAGGTGAAGTTAGGGGTGTATCTGTAGAGAACGCACAGGTACAGTCACACCATGCCCTTGGAGGGGGGGGGCCTTGAAGGTCCATCTGCCATAAAACCGGTATTATAAATAGCCCATGGTGGTAGGGGGTCTGATTACAGATTTACACTGAAGCCTTCCTGCTCAAGTTCAACAATTTCATTTTCTCTGGAATGCTTTTTGCAAGCCACCACCATCTGCCAAAAGCCCTGAAGGAATGGAGTGGAGGATGGGACTGGTAGTGGCTCAGGCTTCCATAATTATTTACAGTGGCTCTCCTCAAACCAGTGCTCCCTAGGCCAGGGCCTTTCTTTCCTTATTCCATACCCTGATGTTGGGGCTCCTGCCTGATGGTAGTTGGGGTTGCCCTTGGTTGTGGGTGCCCTTTCGTTGTGGGTTTGGTGTGGGTGCCACATTGAAATGAATGGGCTGAGCTGCGATACCAAGCACAGACACTATGAAATGGACGGCGCAATGCTGGGTAAGCAGAGAGAAGGCAGTAGTACTGATTGGAGGAAGTCCCTATTGTCAGACCCTCACCAATCAGATATTGATGACCTATCCAGAGAATAGGTCATAATTGGTAAAAGTCTCGGAAAACCATTTTAACTGTTATTCCTTCTACAAACAGCAACGTTTCTATAGCCAAAAGTGAATACCTTGCTAGCACGCAAGCCATTGTAATCCTGGACAGTCTATGAATGTCTTCTCCAGCTTTCCCTCAGGGATTGTTCTCTCAACAGGAATGATGTTTATCCTGGAGCTGAACTATCATCTGCCCCTTTCACAGGCAGAGCTAAAGTTGACAATGGTTGATGCAATCCTGACTAGAAAGGCTCTCCCTCAGAGTGGAAAGCTAATTCCCTCTGCTGAGTCAGGGCATAATTCATTAAAAGTGACAACTACAGCTTTGGGAATATATACAAAGCACAATACAAAGCATAAACAGATAAAATAGCATCAAGTTAAGAACAATTTACAAGTACCCTGTTTTCTGTGAGTGGTATGATATCCAATTAAGTAATGCAGCTTAACACGACCACAGTTATCTTGACTTATATCTTACATCTAGTTTTCTGAAATATTAGTAAAAAGCTGGAAAGAGAATGATTGAAAATAATAGAAGAAATAATAGTCACCTTATGGATCCCCAACATCCCCTGTTCCCTGCTGCCCCGCCCGTCTCAGTACTTCCTCGTCCCTGTTGACGCAGAAATATGACCATGCAGCCAATGACTAGCCACAGTGTTGATCTGCTATAGCCAATGATTGGCTGAGGTCAAAATTCTTTGTTAATGGGGACCAGGAGATATAGAGGTATTTACTACTTCTTTAATCATTTTCAAGCAAAGTGGGGGGGAAATGGCAGTGTGTCTTATAAAGCGAATTATGCCATTTTTACTTTGCTGACACTGATACATCGCCGGCCGCTATGCTGCACAGCGCAGTCTGCGATGTATCAGCGGGGAGGGAGGAGGGGCTGGAGGCCGGCAACTCACGGCGGGGCCCGGTGAAGTCATTGTACTCTATTACACCGGGCCCCGCACAGCAATCTTCATATGTAAAGTGTAGTCATGTAATCCTAATTCAAGTAGCGCAATCCTCTGCAGTAGTACTTACTATCAAACTACTGCAGCAGGCAGGCTGGCCGGCAGCGTAACGTCACTCGCTCCATCATGCACATGCTCCTCCTGCTTCATTAATAAAGTGATGGAGTGAGTGACGTTACGCTGCCGGCCTGCCTGCTACAGTAGTTTAATAGTAAGTAATACTGCAGAGGATTGGGCTACTTTAATTAAGATTTCATGACTACACTTTACATATGAATATTGCTGTGTGGGGCCCGGTGTATTGGGGTCACTATTTACACAGGAACACTTATGGGGGATCTGTGGATGACACATATATAGCACAAGATGCTATATATGTGTCATCCACAGATCCACCCCATAACAGTGTCATCCACAGATCCCCCCTATAACAGGGTCATCCACAGATCCCCCATAACAGTGTCATCCACAGATCCCCATAACAATGGCATCCACAGATCCTCCATTACAATGTCATTCACAGATCCTCCATTACAATGTCATTCACAGATCCTCCATTACAATGTCATCCACAGATCCTCCATTACAATGTCATCCACAGATCCTCCATAACAATGTCATCCACCGATCCCCCTAACAATGTCATTCACAGATCCCCCATAAGAGTGCATCATCCACAGATCTCCCATAACAGTGCGTCATCCACAGATCCCCCATAACAGTGCGTCATCCACAGATGCCCCCATAACAGTGCGTCATCCACAGATGCCCCCATAACAGTACATCATCCACAGATCCCCCATAATAGTGTCACCCACAGGTCCCCCATAATAGTGTCATCCACAGACCACCATTAGTTCAAAACCCACCAAAAGCACACCTTTTGGTTCAAAATATTTTTTTTCTTATTTTCCGCCTCAAAAACCTAGGTGCGTCTTATCATCAGATGCATCTTATAAAGCGAAAAATACGGCAAATGGCTCGACAACCCCACATCACAAAACACACAAAAAACACAACATCACAAAAGTCCTGAATCAGAGCCACAATGCTAGAGTACATGGGCAGGACATAATCTCTTGGTGCCTCCTTTTCCCAGCTTCATTTCTTGCTATCTTCAGCCAACTCTTTCTAGGTAGCTTGTTGGGTTTCATCAAGATTTCTGTAGTTTATACTTCATGGAGAGCACTCCATGCTGCCATCAACCAACTTTGTATTAAATTAAAAATAATTTTTGGGTACTTATGGGTACTGGATTTGGGTAAGTTATGGGTACTGGATTTATGGAGATGACACTTTGATCCAGGGAGTTATTCTGATTGCCAGAATTGAAGTAGGGAATACATCCCCCCCCCCCCCTCTTATATGGGGCAATCGGCAACCATCTCATGCATTTCTCCTCTGGTCCAATATAATAGGATAATAGATTGGACTTGATGGACCTATGTTTTTTTCAACCTTACAACTATGTAACCTCATTATAACACAGGTGTGAATATAGTCACATGGCAGTCAGCATTGGCCAGACGTCTATTACTTCACCAGTGAACACTTACTGTACATGGTGTCCAACTGCTGTACAAATAAAATTTACTGTAGAAGCGTAGACTTGGGTACTCTTTCTTGAATCCCCTTCCTTAAGGCTTCATATGTGACCAACCTACTCTGTCTACTCCTTGTCTAGGACCTGGCTGCTATACATCAAACCATATAGATCCACATCTATAACAGTCAGTACTTTTACTTACAGTTTATATTACTTGGTTATATTTTCTTTATGCCATTCTTAGGTTATGTTTATGGTTTTGAGTCCTGGATAAATTTGGGTTAGAGAGTCTTATGGTACCAAAAATGTTATCTCAAACATTTTCAGTCCTATTATCAACCATAACTTAATCAGAGAAGGATTTAGGTGGCACTGCAGGAAGATTGAGCAATGACCGGTTCCTCAACAGTTGACAGCTGACAAGTTCGACAACAGGTGGTTAGGGTTTTGCTGGGAGACCCTCTTAACAAAGGAATTGTCCAAAACGGAAATCCACTTTAAAGGTATTTAGAGCTGGAAAGGTAGCCATATGACAATCAACTTATATTTATGTCTATGTAATGCAGGACAGGACAGGACTTCTAGAGCACTCTTCACTCTGGCCACGAGATGAGGATCCAAAATAGAGGACCTCCCCTCTATTTAATCATAATTTATATTAAAAAAATGGGTTTTCTAAACTGGGTAACCCATTGATAAACTGTAAAATGTCTTCAGCTTTTCTGTGGCACCAGTACATGGTGATGATCTTGTGTCAGAAGATCTGCTAGATGGAGTTGAAGCAACTGTACAAAGCAGCTGAACTTCACATTTCTTAGCAAACCACTTGACCTAGTCTTATGACTTGTTTTTCAGAAGAATTTTGTATTATTTAAAGAGGAACTACTACTTAGAAATATCTGTCATGTAAGAAAATGTCATTGGTGGGGAATGTGCTAGCTCACTCCAGGGAATGGTTATTCCTACAAGGCTAGACCATCGGTTTATGATCGGCGGGCTGCTTCATTAAAAGGGTTATCCAGGGAAAGATATTTCTGACTTATCCTCAGGATAGGTCATCAGTATCACATGTGAGAAGGTGCGACACCCAGGATCCCTGCCAATCAGCTGTTAGAAGAGGTCTTGGGCGCTGCAACCTCTTCCTAGGCCAGTGACATCTCTGTACATTGGTCACATGGCTTAGTTGCAGCTTAGCCCCAATGCAATACCAAGCCCTGCCACTATTGCCCTGTCCTTGGAAAGCTGCCAAGAGCCTGCTTTACTTACCAGAGCTCCAGTGAAACAGATGATAGTGGGGGTACCAGGACTTGGACACCCGCTGATGTGATAATAATGACCTATCCTGAGGTGAAAGTCGAGGGGTGAATGGTAGGGTTCTAGGTGAAGAGTAGGGTTCTGGGTGAACAGTGGGGTTCAGGGTGAAAGGTGGGGTTTTGGGTGAACGGCAGGGTTCTAGGTGAATGGCAGGGCTCTAGGTGAATGGCAGGGTTCTGGTTGAGTGCCCAAGCTTTGGGCAAACTCTATGAATGAATGCTGATGAATGGTAGGGCTCTGAGTGAACGGTTGGACTCTGCATGAATTCCTAGGCCCTGGATGAACGGCGGGCTGTGAATAAATGGTAGGGCTCTGGATGCATGTCTGGGCTCTGGTGTGAACAACAGGGCTCTTTATGCATGACGGGGGCTCTGGGTGAATGGCAGTGCTCTGGACGCATGGCTGGGCTCTGGGTTAGCAGCAGGGCTCTTTATGCATGAGGGGGCTCTGGGTGAACAGCAGGGCTCTGGATGCATGGCTAAGCTATGGGTTAGCATCAGTGCTCTGGATGCATGACAGGGCTCTGGGTAAATAGTGGGAGCTCCAGTAACACATCTTTCCAATAAACACAATTCATCATGCCATATGAAAATTTTTCCTCATGATGATGAGTGACGTCTCTTAAGATAATTTACTAACTCAGCATGCTAGAGCACATCACTAGTCCTTTCCAACTGTGTTGTATATTAGAGTTGTTGCAATACCAAATTTAAGATTCGATGTCGATACCATAAAAAAGCATTGCGATACTCGATACCATTCGATACCACGCGAAAAAAATAAAACACCAAAAAAGCCATGTGCATTCCGCATTTAAAAAAATGGCGAATCGTGAAGTCTTTTTTTTTTTCTGTTCCGGAGTTCACCACATAGATTTTATTTATACTTTAATAGTTTGGACTTTTCGGACGTGGTGATATGTGATATGTTTATTTATTGTTTATATATTTTATATGTGAAATTGGGAAAGGGGGTGATTTAAACTTAATATTTTCGTGTTTTTTTTTTTAAATAACTATTAGCAGGCTAATAGCAGGCTACATAGAGCGGCGCCCAGGGATCTCCCTGCACTTACTATTATTCCTGTGCGCCGCTCCGTTCGCCCGCTGTGGCCCCCATTACCGTCTCCTGCTCCATATGCTAATTACTACTATTGGAGCAATGGGCAGGAGACATCAGCAAACGCCCCCCCAGGGAGAAGGAACGTCTAGGAGAGAAGCCGATGTCTCCTGCCCATTGCTCCGATAGTAGTAATTAGCATACGGAGCAGGAGACGGTAACTGGGGCACAGCGGGCGAACAGAGCAGCGCCCAGGAATAATAGTAAGTGCAGGGAGATCCCTGGGCGCCGCTCTATGTAGCCTGCTACTTAAAGTCCGGACCCATGAAAGGTCCTCCTATCATTGGTGGCGCAGTGCGCCCGCCCCTCTCTCTTCATTGGCAGCGCGGCACAGGGGGAGGGAGACACTGCTTCCTTCTCCTCTGTGCTGCTAAGTAAACACGAGCGCGCTGATCAGCGCGCTCATGTTCAGATATATTAGACTGCGCAGCCCAGTATCGAAAAAATGGAAATCCCGGTATCGTATCGATACTGGGACAAAAGTATCGATTGGGTATCAAAATTTCGATACATGCAACAACCCTATTGTATATGAGTGGTAAGAATAGTAGGACATATCAAGCTAAATAGTGAATACATGGCCCATATAAGTACTGTAGGTGACATAAGATGCTCAGATAAAGATTGCAGATATACATACAGTTGTGTTCAAAATAATAGCAGTCAGACATCACTAACCAGATCAATCACTGTTTTTGGTAGAAATGATATTTATACATGGAAAATTATTTACTAGCAGGTGTAGTAGAGTAATAGAAACCCAACAGACCTAACAGTCATGACATGCATGCTGCTGATTCTCTGTAATTCAATCACTAATTGAAAGGGGCATGTTCAAAATAATAGCAGTGTGAAGTTCAATGAGTGAGGTAATTTATTCTTTGAAAAACAGGTGGCAATTATTGCCCTTATTAAAGGAACGAAAGCAGCAAATGCTGTACATGCTGGTTACAGTGCATTTCTCTCTGAAATTATGAGGAAAATGAGTCATTCCAGACATTGTTCAGAAGAACAGCGTGCCTTGATTAAAAAGTTGATGGGAGAGGGGAAAACATATAAAGAAGTGCAGAAAATGATAGGCTGCTCAGCTAAAATGATCGCAAATGCTTTAAAATGGCAACCAAAACCTGAAAGATGTGGAAGAAAGCGAAAAATTACCATTCCAATGGATAGAAGAATAGCCAAAATGGCAAGGACTCAGCCATCAATCAGCTCCAGGAAGATCAAAGAAGGTGTAAAGTTCCCTGTGAGGACTGTTACAATTAGACGCCTATGTGAAGCCAAGCTATCTGCAAGAAGCCCCCGCAAAGTCCCACTGTTGGAAAAAAAGACGTGTGCTGAAGAGGTTACAATTTGCCAAAGAGCACATTGACCGGCCTAAAGAGACATTTTGTGGACTAATGAAAGTAAGATTGTTCTTTTTGGGTCTAGTGGCCGGAGACGGTTTGTCAGACGACCCCCAAACACTGAATTCAAGCCACAGTACACTGAAGACAGTGAAGCATGGTGGGCAAGCATCATGATATGGGGATGTTTCTCATACTAAGGTGTTGGGCCTATTTATCGCAGACCAGGGATCATGGATCAGTCTGAATACATCAGAATACTTGAAGAGGTCACGCTGTCTTATGCTGAAGAGGAAATGCCCTTGAAATGGGTGTTCCAACAAGACAACGACCCCAAACACACCAGTAAATGTGCAACATCTTGGTTCCAGACCAACAAGATTGACGTTATAGAGGGGCCAGCCCAATCCTTGGATCTTAATCTAATAGAAAACTTGTGGGGTGACATCAAAAATGCAGTTTCTGAGGAAAAACCAAAAAATAGAGAAGAACTGTGGAATGTAGTCCAATCCTCCTGGGCTGGAATACCTGTTCACAGGGGCCAGAAGTTGGTTGACTCCATGCAACACAGATGTCCAGCAGTTCTCAGAAACAGCGGTTATACAGCTAAATATTAGTTAAGTGATTTAAAGGAAAGCAAAATCTTCAAACATTTTTCAGTTTATATAGTGAATGTAAAGAAGAATACAAACACTGCAATTTTTTTGAACAGTCTAATATTCACTTTTCTTCAATTTTCTTAGAGGAACAACACAAATTTGATATATTTTTCTTCATGTTTTGATTTGGAATAGAATGTGTAGCGTTCCCAATGCATTTGTGTATATGGAAATAAAAGCCATTAGAAGGATTTTGAGCTTTATTCACTTTTTTAAACACACTGCTATTATTTTGAACACAACTGTATACTATGTTTTGGTTTGTTACATAAACTTTCTCTCTTTCGCTCTCCTCTAGCTATCTTCTTGATTCCCCTGAATCGAATCACACAAGATTCGAATTTGTTAGAAGCCATATTGTAAAAAAAAAAAAATTACAATTGAATTTCCAAATTTTTTAATTGATTTGTGATTGATTAATATGTTTCTTCTTTGATTTAACTAGTGCTTGTGCTGTAAGATTTATACAGCGGTGAATATAATAGTTACGCCTGGTTAAGTACTTTTCACAATATTCATAGCACCATTGGCTATGGTGAAGTGGGGAAGGCATGCCTTCTTTTCACCTTGCCTGGTGCCAGCAACTCAACCAGATGCTTCCTCTTTGCCTTTTCCCGTCTTGCTGGTTTAGGCTGCAGATTTCCTCCTCAGACTCCACAACTTTGCACAAAGGTGATGTCAGACCTGACAGTCGGTTTAAATAGAAATCGTCCTGCCACGCATTGCCTCTATTTTGTGGTTTATATTTGATCTCGGATTCCATTCGTTTCACTGTTATCCCTGGTTTGGCCCCTGATGGACCCTGTTTCTGACCTTGGCATTGTTCTTGGATATTGCCTCACCATTCGGATTGTTTGCCAGATACCTGTTGATCTACTGCTGGATTTGACCCTTCGCTCCAATCCTGACTATGCTCCTGTTTCATCCTCAGGTCTGTCACCTTCTGATTGTCTTCCCAGTGACAACTACACTGCTACAATTTTTATGACGATAGTCTTTGGTGTTGCACTGCGACATGCTAATCCATCTTGGATGAATTTTTTGTGACTGTCGTGTCGCATGTTGCAGCATGTCGCATGTTGCAGTGCCACACCATAGCCTATCATTATAGAAAATGTTGAGACAAAATGTCGCGCAACACATGTTAAGGGGGCAGGGGCCACTATTAAAGGGGCAACTGCTGTGGAGGTCACTGTTAAGGGAGTGGGGTACTGTGAGGTCACTGATAAGGGAGCAGGGTACTGTGAGGTCACTGATAAGGGAGCAGGGTACTGTGAGGTCACTGTTAAGGGAGCAGGGTACTGTGAGGTCACTGATAAGGGAGCAGGGTACTGTGAGGTCACTGTTAAGGGAGTGGGGTACTGTGAGGTCACTGATAAGGGAGTGGGGTACTGTGAGGTCACTGATAAGGGATCAGGGTACTGTGAGGTCACTGATAAGGGAGCAGGGTACTGTGAGGTCACTGTTAAGGGAGCAGGGTACTGTGAGGTCACTGTTAAGGGAGCAGGGTACTGTGAGGTCACTGTTAAGGGAGCAGGGTACTGTGAGGTCACTGTTAAGGGAGCGGGGTACTGTGAGGTCACTGATAAGGGAGCAGGGTACTGTGAGGTCACTGTTAAGGGAGCAGGGTACTGTGAGGTCACTGATAAGGGAGCAGGGTACTGTGAGGTCACTGTTAAGGGAGTGGGGTACTGTGAGGTCACTGATAAGGGAGCAGGGTACTGTGAGGTCACTGTTAAGGGAGCAGGGTACTGTGAGGTCACTGATAAGGGAGCAGGGTACTGTGAGGTCACTGTTAAGGGAGTGGGGTACTGTGAGGTCACTGATAAGGGAGTGGGGTACTGTGAGGTCACTGATAAGGGAGCAGGGTACTGTGAGGTCACTGTTAAGGGAGCAGGGTACTGTGAGGTCACTGTTAAGGGAGCAGGGTACTGTGAGGTCACTGTTAAGGGAGTGGGGTACTGTGAGGTCACTGATAAGGGAGCAGGGTACTGTGAGGTCACTGTTAAGGGAGCAGGGTACTGTGAGGTCACTGTTAAGGGAGTGGGGTACTGTAGGGTCACTGTTAAGGGAGTGGGGTACTGTGAGGTCACTGTTAAGAGAGTGGGGTACTGTGAGGTCACTGTTAAGGGAGCAGGGTACTGTGAGGTCACTGTTAAGGGAGTGGGGTACTGTGGAGGTCACTGTTAAGGGAGTGGGGTACTGTGGAGGTCACTGTTAAGGGAGCAGGGTACTGTGAGGTCACTGATAAGGGAGCAGGGTACTGTGAGGTCACTGTTAAGGGAGCAGGGTACTGTGAGGTCACTGTTAAGGGAGCAGGGTACTGTGAGGTCACTGTTAAGGGAGTGGGGTACTGTGGAGGTCACTGTTAAGGGAGCAGGGTACTGTGGAGGTCACTGTTAAGGGAGTGGGGTACTGTGAGGTCACTGATAAGGGAGCAGGGTACTGTGAGGTCACTGATAAGGGAGTGGGGTACTGTGAGGTCACTGATAAGGGAGCAGGGTACTGTGAGGTCACTGTTAAGGGAGCAGAGTACTGTGAGGTCACTGTTAAGGGAGTGGGGTACTGTGGGGGTCACTGTTAAGAGAACGAGGTAATGTGGTGGTCACTGTTAAAGGGACAGGTGCTGTGGAGGTCTCTGTTAAGGGGGCAGGGAAAAGTGGAGGTCACAGATAAGGGGACGGTCCCCTATGGAGTTCAGTGTTAGGTGCTGCAGAGGTCACTGTTAAGGGGGCAGCCCCTGAGGACGTCACTGTCATGGGAGTGGGGTGCTGTGAAACTCCCTGTTAAAGGGGCGGGCTGCTGTGAAGGTCAAAGTTAAGGGGTTGGGCTGCTGTGGAGGTCCCATTTTAAGGTGGCGGGGCACTATCAGTGGTAGGGGTGTTAAGGGGTGGGGGACTGTGGAGATCACTGTTAATGGGGGGGGGGGTGCTGTAGATGTCACTGTTATAGTGGATACTGTCGATATCTTTTAACCACACACACAAACATTATATGAAATAGAAGAACTCTACCCATGCAAAGCCGGGTCCTTCTGCTAGTCTATATATTATATATGTTTAGAAAATTTCTATTTGAAGACTTTCTTTCTTCTTAATGAATGTTTGCATGGCAATAGTTAGGGAAAGGTACACCATGTTACATGTAGTTAGGTGCCGCACACGGTACACAATGTACGTGATGAAGACATGCTGTTTATCACTGATCTACTTATCTCTCGTCTTAATGTGCATCCTTTTGTATGGGGAAAAATAATTTCGGTAATGGGTTTCAGTACAAACAAAGACTAAAGAAGAGAGATACTTTACATATTTGCTCATAGTGAAGTAACATTTACGAGCACAATGGAAGGACGGTGCGCGGTCAGATAGAGATGTGAATGGATGTTTGTGTAAGGCTTGTCTATCAGGTGAGAGTGATACAATGATAGCAAATATGGCAGGCAGAACATTGAACAATATGCGTTTCTACATACAGGGCTACAGCTCAAGTGCTCAAATGCACATATGCATTCACTACTCGATTTGCTACATAAGTGCATAGAAACAAAACACAACCATGTAAACCTGTGTAGTAACAGAAAGTCACTTGTTCTACAACTTAGTGGTTTTTTTCAGGTTGGAATGTTCTTAAAGGAATCTCCTCCCAACCCAGTGGTGAAGAGAGCCATACTTACTTGTTTCACTTGGCTTTGCGGCTCCTGGACTGTCTTCACGGGACTTTTGGTTCCCACTTGTAAACTTCTTGCATGGACGGGGTTACATGCTCCACTGCAGCCAATGACTGGCCTCAGCAGTGACGTGTCCACCAAGTGACTCGTGGCTCAGCAGTGACATGTCCTCAAGCAAGTCAGTGGCTGCAGCGGTGCACGTGACCCCATCCATACAAGACGTTTACAGGTGGGAATTGGAAGTGCAGTGAAGACAGACTGGGAGTCACTGAACTTGAACCTAGCTTGGAAACAGGTAAGTATAGTTCACTTCACAGGTCCCACTGGGTGGGTAGGGGGGAAAATGCCCTGGACAACCCCTTTTGCATCACCCCAGAACTGGTTACTTGCAAATTGTTGTTTTCTCTAATGTTTGTCATGTTATTTAATACCATGTATGCCAAGTATGGTTCTTGTATGAGAGAGAGAGAGAGTAAGAGTTCCAGGATGTGTAACGGCCAAGCAAATGCAGTAAGTAAGGTACATTGCTGCCTAAAATCTTATAGACTTTACTGCTGTGAGTGGAATATAAGACAACATCCACATTGGAACACAACCTGGCCAGTCATAACATTCCCAAAAGCATTACTTCCAGCCTCACATTCTGCAGAGAAAGAGAGTAGGAGCACATCAATCCTAAATCTGGCTTATACCCATACAAATAAACTGTGTTCTGATACTGTTGGAAGTACTACAACCCTTATTTTTCAGAACAGCAAAGAGAAAAGCTGCCGGGCTACTACTGTTCTCTCCCAGCGTGTACAGCTGTTAGGGCTGTGCAATTCCATCCACACGGGCTTGAGGTCTGCTCCTTGCCTGCACTGCCTTCTTGCTTGTAGGGCATGTGCGAACTCCCTTTGGCTCTTAAAGGGCCACTATGCGCACCGTGATCTTCCCTAGCATATGACTGCTCCTAGGTACTTAAAGGGCATCTGTCAACAGATCTGTACCTATGAAACTGGCTGACCTGTTACATGTGACCTTGGCAGCTGAAGACATCTGTGTTGGTCCCATGTTCCTATGTGCCCGCATTGCTGAGAAAAAAAGAGGTTTTAATATATGCAAATGAGCCTCTAGGAGCAACGGGGGCGTTGCCATTACACCTACAGCCTCTGCTCTCTGCAACTGCTGTGCCCTCTCCACCTTGACTGACTAAACCAGGAAGATGTCGTCACTTTTGCACTGCCTGACTCTGTTTATCAAAGAGACCATTTATGTATCTCCTTATCTTGTACCATTGTGGGCCTAAACATGAACGAAGAGTTCCTGACAGTAAAGGAATTGTCCGATTCAGAAACCCATTTCCATATATTCTATAAGAAAATTCTGAGTTAAATGAGGTACGTTCTCTGCTTAGGATCCTCATCTCTTGGTCAGAACAGAGTGCAACTCTCACTTTGGTGGACCTGTCCTGCATTACATAGATATCCCATTAATTTGAATGGACACTATGAAATGCTTCATTTCCCCTGTGGTGGCACTGCACTGAAAGTGAAGACTTGCTACCAGGTTTCATTACAAATTACAGCAGATTCCTGCGGTTCCAGCAAGAGGAAACTTTGTGATCTTCCGAAAGTGGAGAACCTCTTTAATATGAGCCTCTTGGATATTATCTTCCTGATTCTCATCTCGTAAATCAGAGTTTCTTCATTCTGTGGTTTGTAAGAAAAAGGAACATGATGAAGTTATTTTGCAAGAACATTTTCCTCTCGTAGCAGAATGTCACAGAGTCTGTCACCAAAGAGAAGCTGGGGTTTGATACTACCTACCAAACCACATCTGTTAGCTCACCAGGGAGTTTTGGCTCAGTGTTCTGCAGTTACTTGTGACAAAGACATGTGACAAGACCAGACACTGTGACCTTTATGGTGTTTTGAAATCACAGTCAAAGTGGCTGGTGAGGATATATGTGTGTGTGTGGCTTAAAAAGAGTAAAAAATCTAAAAATAAAAGTGGAAATGCCCATGAAAACGCTGCGGTAACATAATAGTCTGGTGCACTTGTATTGCACAGCAAAGGCAGCCATATCCTTTGTCAGGAAGTAGATTCAGCCTAGACAGGAAGTGGGCGGTCAGTGCAGTTCCAGTCAGTGCACGTGTGTGCAGCCTGGTCCGAGCCAGACATCATAATGACCATGAGAGAACAAGTGTCAGAATTTTGTCACTGTTGATGGCAAGTGGACCTTAGAGGAACTCAGGGGTGTATGAGCTTCAGGGCTGCTGAAAGATCACAGACAAGTGCGATGGGATTAGAAATCATATAATGTTTACCTTAACTAACCTAACCAGCGAAATAAAAGACACATACCACCTTTAAGTGGTAAGATTATTTGGTCACGGCCTCTATTATCAATATAAAAATATATAATAATACCAATAAGACCATTAGTAATAATCAATAATAATGATACTAATAATAAGCTCAGCCATAAACTTGAGCTTAGCCACAATTTTTTTTTATTATAAAGCAATTTTACCCAGGTTAACAAAAAAAAGGCAATGACTATAATAAAAACCATAACTCAAAATGAAGGGGATGGAAGGGAAGATGAAAAGTCCAGATTACAGCGTCAGGTGAGATACTCAACCCTCTGGTGGCTCTCCTTTATACTCATATCCATAATCACATGGGAGACCGCGTTCCCAATAAAAATCCTGTTACCACACAAGAGAAAAACTTTTCCCCGGCCTCAGCGGCTGACTGGCCGGTACACTGCACCACTGCATCGGATTCTGTTGCCACCCTTGGCAAAATGTGCCCAGCGATGGCAACACTATCTGAACCAATCACTGTATGGTTACCATTCTGCGCAAATCTGTCCAGTAGTGAAAAGCATCCTTTTGGCAGAAAAAATTCCTGCCAAAATTACTGAGGCATTCACAATGGATGACTATAATTCCATGTGAATCCCTCCTTTCTGTCCAGGATCTATCCATTCTTAGAACAATGTTCTCAGAATGGGGCACCTGGTGTATGTGAAGGCTAAATACCAAAGGAGGCTACAAAGGAAAAGTCACCCAGAAATCTCTGTGAATCACGGGGGCAAAAAAATGAACACATGGACCATACACAAATCCTTCACAGACATCTTCATGGATGAAAAATACAAATGTGATAGCACTCTACATCCAGTAATTTGCCTCCATGCTGGATGAGGCATTGGTGTACATTTTGGCCAAAGCGTAGTAAGCCACTCACCACGTCAAGGTCGCCTCTATTTGAGTGGTCCCTAACACTAGTTCCTACCTGTTTATGGGCCATGACAGCCACACAAAATCCAGGGAATGCAGGTCAGCGTGCACGCCAAGCACACTCTGCTTTTAACCCCGTCCGGTGCCATTACAGCTTTCATCGGATCCAGGGATGCAAGTACCAACATGCATGCTGAGCCCACCATATACTTCTCCTGGATCTTCATGGATGAACCACTGACCATCTTGTCCCAGATGTCATCAAGGACAGGGTCCTGTGAAAGAGGTCTCACACAATTGGGTGACTATTATCTAGTTGCCCTCAGTTTGATCATAGAAGTTGCAAAGAGACTATTCAGACATTGCCCATTCTAACAATGTGGCCCCCAACCAAAAACTGGTTTGCACCCCAGGTTTAGACATTATCCAGACTGCTCCTGTGAATAATATAGAAGTGTTTTCTGCATGTCACTCCTGTTACACTCATACCAGTTTAACCACCTCCGGACCGCTGTACGCACAGACGCGTCCTGGAGGTGGTTGTTTCATTCCGAGTGGACGCGCCGGCGCGTCTTCTCGCGAGACGCGAGATTTCGGTCACAGCCGGCCCGCGCATGCGCATCGCGGGCCGGCAAAAGTTCGAGGAGAGTTGCATCAGCAACCTGCCAGCCAATGATCGTCGCTGGCAGGTTGCTGATTTTTAAAAAATCGAATCACAAACCAGATAACAGATCATATTAGTAAATATGATCTGTTATATGGCTTCTCTGCTCCTGTGCTGGTCCTTTTCGTCGGTTGGATCCAGCACAGGAGCAGACTGAACTGTGAGTAGCACCAACACTACACCTTAGCCCCAGATCACCCCCCTGCACCCCAATTAACCCTTTGATCACCCCTTTGATCGCCCCTGTCAATCACTAGTGAAAGGAAAAAAAGTGATCAGTGTAAACTGTCACTTTTTTTTTTTCACTGGTATTGGCTGTTAGGTTTTAGGGATAGTTTAGGCCCCTTGGTTAGGTAGTTAGCGTCAGTTAGCGCCCACCCCACCGCACCGCAGTCACTTTTATTCGCTGATTAGCGTATCGCTAATCAGCATTTGTACTTTTATAGTATCTGTAAGTGATCAAAACTGATCACGGTCAGATCTATAATAGTATTAGTGTCACTTTAGTTCGCCCTCCACCCAAAACGCAGTGTTTGCCCGATCAGGCCTGATCGGTCGCCCACACGTGCGTTCACCCACGCCCGCCCCACCGCAGTGACAAAAAATTATTATTTTTTGATCACTGCACATTCACTTTACACGCACTGCGGCGATAAAAAAATCAGTTTTGATATTTTTTATCAACCGCAGCGGCCTCCGGTACTTCGCTAGCCTCCCCTTTGTAAGACAGGTTTGCTTTTTTTCTTGGGTAGTCTCAGGGAATACCCCTAAATTTAGTAGTCCAAAATGTCAAACAGGGGGTATTCTTCTGAAGAGGCCTACAGGATTCTGACCCAGTCGGATGAGGAATGGGAACCCTCATCTGACGAATCTAGCGGGTCAGAATATGAACCTGTAGAAAGCAGTGGCTCTCTGACCCAAAGTTCGGACGAGGAGGTGGAGGTCCCTGGCAGCACCAGGCGTACCCGGCCCCGTGTCGCTAGACCACAGGTTACGCAGGATCCGCTTCAAGAGCAGCAGAGTGGGGCTGTCGCTGCCGGATCACGTGGTGAGGCATACACCAGCAGCGCAGCCCTCCCTGGACCTAGTACCAGCACTGCCGTACAACCTGGTGAAGTAGCGAGCACCAGAAGGGCAGTTGAAGCTGGTACGGTGGCACGTGCAGTAGTTACCCCGTCGCAGCCACCGCGCAGACAGGCCCGTAGACCCCCTAGAGTCCCTGAGGTGCTGGCAAACCCTGATTGGCAGTCACCAACTTCAGCCGCACCAGTAGTTCCCCCTTTCACCGCCCAGTCTGGAGTTCGGGTTGAGACGGCTCAAATCGGTTCGGCCCTGGGATTTTTTGAGCTGTTCTTGACTGCGGAGCTCTTGGACTTAGTCGTGGCAGAGACCAACCAATATGCCACACAATTTATAACCGCAAACCCGGAAAGCTATTATGCCCAGCCTTTCCGGTGGAAACCAGTCCAAGTTTCCGAACTTAAAATTTTTCTGGGCCTTCTCCTCAACATGGGCCTGACAAAAAAGCATGAATTGCGGTCATATTGGTCCACGAACCCAATTCATCACATGCCCATGTTCTCTGCTGCTATGTCCAGGACACGATTTGAGACCATCCTGCGTTTTCTGCATTTTAGCGACAACACCACCTCCCGTCCCAGAGGCCACCCAGCTTTTGACCGGCTCCACAAAATTCGGCCCCTCATAGACCATTTCAACCAGAAATTTGCAGATTTGTATACCCCTGAGCAAAACATCTGCGTAGACGAGTCCCTAATACATTTTACCGGGCGCCTTGGCTTCAAACAATACATCCCAAGCAAGCGTGCCCGGTATGGGGTCAAATTGTATAAGCTCTGTGAAAGGGCCACAGGCTATACCCACAAATTTCGGATCTATGAGGGAAAAGATCAGACCCTGGAGCCGGTCGGTTGCCCTGACTACCTGGGGAGCAGTGGGAAGACAGTCTGGGACTTGGTGTCACCCTTATTCGGCAAGGGGTACCATCTTTATGTGGACAATTTTTACACAAGTGTGGCCCTCTTTAGGCATTTGTTTCTAGAACGGATTTGCGCCTGTGGCACCGCGCGAACTAGTCGCGTGGGCTTCCCCCAACGGCTTGTAACCACCCGTCTTGCAAGGAGGGAGAGGGCTGCCTTGTGTAACGAAGAACTGCTCGCGGTGAAATGGAGAGACAAGCGTGACGTTTACATGCTCTCCTCCATTCACGCAGACACGACAATCCAAATTGAAAGGGCAACCCGTGTCATTGAAAAGCCCCTCTCAGTCCACGACTATAATGCGCTCATGGGAGGGGTGGACTTCAATGACCAGATGTTGGCTCCCTATTTAGTTTCCCGCAGAACCAGACGCTGGTATAAGAAGGTGTCTGTATATTTAATTCAATTGGCGCTGTACAATAGTTTTGTTCTCTACAGTAAGGCTGGGAGAACAGGATCCTTCCTCAAATTCCAGGAAGAGATCATCGCGAACCTCCTTTACCCAGGAGGTTCCGTGGCCCCATCCACCAGTGTAGTTAGCCGTCTACACGAGCGACATTTCCCCAGTGTCGTTGCTGGTACCTCAACCCAACCGCCACCCCGAAAAAAATGTCGTGTCTGTAGCAGGAGTGGAATAAGGCGTGACACCCGCTATTTCTGTCCTGACTGCCCTGACCACCCTGCCCTATGCTTAGGTGAGTGTTTCCGGAAGTACCACACACAGGTACACCTAGCATAGGGATTGCATCTCACAGGACAGGCACACAGGGCTATTAGGGCCCTTTTACTCACAGCTGCTGCAAACCTCTCCTTTCACCTGGGATAAAGTGCATAACGTACTTCGCCACATCTTTGGGCGATTTGCGCTTTGCACATTGTCCCATGGGGAAGGAGAGGTTTGTTCTATAAAGGTAAAAAAAACTAAACAAAAAAAAAATTACCGGTAAGTAAAAAAGTTACAAAAGTTAAAAAAAGTTAATATGTTCTGTTCTAAAGTTAATAAAGTTATTGCTTTGCGGCCTGGTTTTTTCTTTTTTGTTTTGTTTTTTTTTACCTTTCAGGTGGACCAACCGATCGACTAGCTGCAGCACTGATGTGCATTCGGACAGAAGCATTGTGCTGCTGTCAGATTACACGCAAGTCGGTGTATGCGGCGCTGCAAGACGAGATTTCTCCTCTGCAGTAAAAGATACGTTTGCCGAGGCATATGAGCTGAGGAGGTGGCGGTGTTCATATACTTTGGCAAACACTTTGTATATATAAAAAAAAAAATCCCGGCAATGATTTATTCATCCACATCGATTGATGTGAATGGAGAAATCGGGTTTGCCAGGGCATACGAGCTGAAGTGGGTATGGATGTTGGGCGGAGCTCCTATGTCCTGGCAGACGCCTTTCCCCTCCTTTTTCTTTTTTTGGCAGAGATTTTTTCATCCACATTGATTGATGCGAATGAAGAAATCTGTGCCGTTCATTTTTTTCTTTCAGCACAGAGGCTGAACGGAAAAAAAAAATCTCATTACCTGTATGCTCAATATAAGGAGAATAGCAGAAACTCCTAATGCTGGGCATACATGTAATGATTGCGGAGACCCTCAAATGCCAGGGCAGTACAAACACCCCACAAATAACACCATTTTGTAAAGAAGACACCCCAAGGTATTCGCTGAGGGGCATATTGAGTCCATGAAAGATTGAAATTTTTGTCCCAAGTTAGCGGAAAGGGAGACTTTGTGAGAAAAAAAAATAAAAAAATCAATTTCCGCTAACTTGTGCCAAAAATTTTTTTTTTCTATGAACTCGCCATGCCCCTCATTGAATACCTTGGGGTGTCTTCTTTCCAAAATGGGGTCACATGTGGGGTATTTATACTGCCCTGGCATTTTAGGGGCCCCAAAGCGTGAGAAGAAGTCTGGTATCCAAATGTCTAAAAATGCCCTCCTAAAAGGAATTTGGGCCCCTTTGCCCACCTAGGCTGCAAAAAAGTGTCACACATGTGGTATCTCCGTATTCAGCAGAAGTTGGTGAATGTGTTTTGGGGTGTCATTTTACATATACCCATGCTGGGTGAGATAAATATCTTGGTCAAATGCCAACTTTGTATAAAAAAATGGGAAAAGTTGTCTTTTGCCAAGATATTTCTCTCACCCAGCATGGGTATATGTAAAATGACACCACAAAACACATTCCCCAACTTCTCCCGAGTACGGCGATACCAGATGTGTGACACTTTTTTGCAGCCTAGGTGGGCAAAGGGGCCCACATTCCAAAGAGCACCTTTCGGATTTCACAGGTCATTTACCTACTTACCACACATTAGGGCCCCTGGAAAATGCCAGGGCAGTATAACTACCCCACAAGTGACCCTATTTTGGAAAGAAGACACCCCAAGGTATTCCGTGAGGGGCATGGCGAGTTCCTAGAATTTTTTATTTTTTGTCACAAGTTAGTGGAAAATGCAGATTTTTTTTTTTTTTTTTTTTTTTACATACAAAGTCTCATATTCCACTAACTTGTGACAAAAAATAAAAACTTCCATGAACTCACTATGCCCATCAGCGAATACCTTGGGATGTCTTCTTTCCAAAATGGGGTCACTTGTGGGGTAGTTATACTGCCCTGGCATTCTAGGGGCCCAAATGTGTGGTAAGGAGTTTGAAATCAAATTCTGTAAAAAATGACGAGTGAAATCCGAAAGGTGCTCTTTGGAATATGGGCCCCTTTGCCCACCTAGGCTGCAAAAAAGTGTCACACATCTGGTATCTCCGTACTCAGTAGAAGGTGGGGAATGTGTTTTGGGGTGTCATTTTACATATACCCATGCTGGGTGAGAGAAATATCTTGGCAAAAGACAACTTTTCCCATTTTTTTATACAAAGTTGGCATTTGACCAAGATATTTATCTCACCCAGCATGGGTATATGTAAAAAGACACCCCAAAACACATTCCCCAACTTCTACTGAATAAGGAGATACCAGATGTGTGACACTTTTTTGCAGCCTAGGTGGGCAAAGGGGCCCATATTCCAAAGAGCACCTTTCGGATTTCACTCGTCATTTTTTACAGAATTTGATTTCAAACTCCTTACCACACATTTGGGCCCCTAGAATGCCAGGGCAGTAGAACTACCCCACAAGTGACCCCATTTTGGAAAGAAGAGACCCCAAGGTATTCGCTGATGGGCATAGTGAGTTCATAGAACTTTTTATTTTTTGTCACAAGTTAGTGGAATATGAGACTTTGTAATAAAAAAAAAAAAAAAAAAAAAAATCATCATTTTCCGCTAACTTGTGACAAAAAATAAATAGTTCTATGAACTCACTATGCCCATCAGTGAATACCTTAGGGTGTGTACTTTCCGAAATGGGGTCATTTGTGGGGTGTTTGTACTGTCTGGCCATTGTAGAACCTCAGGAAACATGACAGGTGCTCAGAAAGTCAGAGCTGCTTCAAAAAGCGGAAATTCACATTTTTGTACCATAGTTTGTAAACGCTATAACTTTTACCCAAACCATTTTTTTTTTACCCAAACATTTTTTTTTTATCAAAGACATGTAGGACAATAAATTTAGAGCAAAATTTATATATGGATCTTGTTTTTTTTGCAAAATTTTACAACTGAAAGTGAAAAATGTCATTTTTTTGCAAAAAAATCGTTAAATTTCGATTAATAACAAAAAAAGTAAAAATGTCAGCAGCAATGAAATACCACCAAATGAAAGCTCTATTAGTGAGAAGAAAAGGAGGCAAAATTCATTTGGGTGGTAAGTTGCATGACCGAGCAATAAATGGTGAAAGTAGTGTAGGTCAGAAGTGTAAAAAGTGGCCTGGTCTTTCAGGGTGTTTAAGCACTGGGGGCTGAGGTGGTTAAAAGCTCTTTGTCACATATATTTTCAGAAAAAGAGGAATTACCGGTAATTGCATCCCCAGTCTGACTCTGTTGCTGTCCTCCTACACTGCTCAACCGTACTCTGTTTATACAAACGGAAAATGCAAATGTGATCGCACACTACATCCAGCACTCTGCCCTCCATGCTGGATGAGACATTGGTTTATATTTTGGCCAAAGCATAGTAAGCCACTCACCGCGTCAAGGTCGTCTCATGAGTGGTCCCTAACTCTTGTTCCTACCTGTTCATGGGCCATGACGTACTCTGTTTATGAAAGTAATGAAAACATGGACCTGTTTGTCAGATTTTTCGTAAACATATAGGGGACATTTACTAACCTATTTATGCCACATTTGTGGAGTAAATAGGTTGCACATTTTGTACACACCATATATCAGGCATTGCCCCTTCACGCTACTTTTCAGAGGTGGAGAGAAAAGGGGACGTGCCATGGGCAGGAAGTGGGTGATGCTGCAGGGCCGCCACTTTTATTCCTCTTATAGCTCTGTAGCGTCATCCACAACTGGAGCCAGACTACTCTCTAAAGTACACTAAACTAACCAGACAGGGGAGTGACCAGCACATCACCCTGGCAACCTACCTAGAACTGCTAGATTTAATTACTTCCTTACCTTAAATTCGCCATGTGGAATACACAGTACATGTGTGAAGATTCACATTCATTTCAGGTTTTGGTATACCAGTAGTAATAAGTCAGAGACGTTTCGATAAACCTGCAAGTCCAGAAGCTCTCACTTATTTCTACTGAAACATAATTTTTATGTTACAAAATTGGGTTTGGGTCTGGAAAACCCCTTTCAGACCCTCCAACATACCTGTAGCCGTGGACCTGTTCTATTTTATCAGTGTCTTTTGATAGGTGAGGTATGCAGGATTGAGAACAGTACTCTAGATTTTCTACAGTGAAAACTCTCGAAAGGACAACCCTGTGAGAAGACCATATGCGGTAAGCCGATGGCTGTAGTTTCCACCTGAGGGATACAGGGCTTATGTTACAACTGGCCAGGTCGTGTCCAAGTGTGAAGGGTGTCTCAACAATGTCATTCTCCCAGCAGTAATGTCTATCAGCTCTGATCAACAAATACCTTACTGTCAGATTCCAATGCTTGGCCATGCAGATCCTGGACCTTCTTGTTATTTTTGCTTTATCTCTCTCTCTGTTCAGTACAGTAGTAATTGTGCTCAGTAGATAGTCCCCAGAGAAGATTATTCTCTGTAACTTTCATACAGTCCCATGAGGAATGGGGTACATGAAGCTGTTTCCGCTCTCCTCTTCTACTAACTCACAACACTGACGCTAGGGGTGGATCCCTGATCTTCACCCAAATGTCCTGTAGGGGCTAAGCCAGGGTAAATAACCCCATATTATCCATACAAAGATATGCTGGGTACATTTCAAAGCATGAATGTAATTAATAGCATGAAATAACATTATACAACATGAACAGTGGGCAAGTGCCCTAGTCTGGGGTACTGCATCCCGCCTTATCCAGGCCAGATTTACTTTAATACATTTCCAGTTCCACCAAATATTAAGCATATTGGCCATCTTCATAGAGAAGACAACCTAGAACTTTACTTTCCAATGCAACTGGGTAGCCGTCTCAAAGAGTTTTTACTGTGTCTAATATACCTTTTTCTCCCTTAATGTCTACATATAAGGCTCTGTTCACACCTGCATAATGATGTCCATTAGAAGTGGAAACCACCATGCAGTGCCAAATCCATCACAGAATGAGGGACACTAGTGGTGCTAGATAGACTACCGTTGACTTTTTATGGGATCAAGTACTGCATGATGTGCTATGCTTCCACAATAAAGGCCTAGGCTGAATGAATTCATAGACCCCTAAATACTCGAAGGGTGCTAAACAATGTATCCAATGTATTGGAAAGGTTTGCCTATATGTCTTATGCCACAATAGACATTTGGCATATACACTAAAAGGGACACTTCCATCAAAATTGAGTAATTTTTTTTTATTCAATATTCCTAGAAAAAGTTTAGTTTTTTTTATTTCGGCAGCACTAGGCCATTAAAATGAATTATAAAACACTGGCATTCTATATCAGTCACATGATATGACTGATACAAATGTTAAAAACTCCTATATAATAGATAAGTAATCCATTGTGAGTTTTCTGTTGCTGTGAGTGGAATATGTTATCTGAAAGGTAATCCTCATGATAATAGTAGGCGTAGAAATGGGACAACATATTATAATTCTATTTTTCTCTTGATAACCCTAGATAATAATTGATTAGTGTAATGTGTGGTGCTCTAATTGAGTCACTATTGGGAGGAGGGGGCTTTCTAGTCAAAGTGATGGTGTGACTGAGAGAGTTAGGGCGACACGGTTTGCCAAGCTAAAAGTCCAAACAAAGAAGTTAAATATTCAGGACAGAAATTAGAATACATGGAGTGACTTTAAAAAAAAATGATATCTGAAAAACCATCGATCCATTTTTTTAAATAAAAAATGACATAGAATATTGACATATAGGCTTTTAATATGTGATTTTTTTTTTTGCATGTAAGTGCCCCTTTAATGTAGCCCCCAGACGTGATAGCAATGTAGCCATGGACTATATGTTAGGTGATGGGTGTGTACAACGCATTCCTAGTGCTATTTCTACCTTCAAGCTATACAAGTCTCTACAGGAGCTTCCTATAAACTGTTAGGTAAGTTATCTGGATTCAGGCTGCCTGAAAAGAATGTGATCTGCTTCCAAGACTGGAAATGTAAAGAACAAGTCCCTCCAAGTTTAGTACAACTCCAAGTATTTTATACACCGCTCTGTATGGATGCAAGAAGACTCCGGTGTCTTCTTACAAAGCAAATGCTTGCTGGCTACACTGTAAATAAGTGCGAAATCCCTTTAACATCGACCTTTATTCTGCAGATTACAGCAGACAGTATTATGTCAAGTGTAACTTTATTGACCTGGGTGACGGGTTTATATGCTGATCTGGTCTCAATAATTGAATTATATGTCATAGATAGCAGCAGACAACACTCTGTAACAAAGGACAGCAAACAGCGACTGTTCAACTTCTGTGGAGCTGAATGTACTAGTCTGTCGTGCCAGACAGGCTGCCTGTCTCTGGTTCTGGATGTTTTCTGCCACTGTGATAACATGGAAATCAATGTAAGGGATTTTTCTGGATAACAGAAGGACAGCAAGGATGCCCTCTTATCTCCTCCTAACAGTCAGGATACCCTCTTATCTCCTCCTAACAGTCAGGATACCCTCTTAACTCCCCCCTTACAGTTAGAATGCCCTCTTAGCTCCCCCTAATAGTAAGGTTGCCCTCTTATCTCCCCCTCATAGCAGGGATGCCCTATTAGCTCCCCCCTTACAGTTAGTGTGTCCTCTTAGCTCAGCCTTACAGTTAGGATATCCTCTTAGCTCCCTTCTAACTGTAAGGGTGCCCTTTTAGCTCCCCCTAACAGTAAGGATGCGCTCTTAGCTCCCTTCTCACAATAAGGATGTACTCTTAGCTCCCCCTTACAGTTAGGATGTCCTCTTAGCTTTCTTCTAACAGTAAGAATGCCCTTTTAGCTCCCCCTAACAGTAAGGATGCCCTCTTAGCTCCCTTCTCACAATAATGATGCCCTCTTTGCTCCCCCTCATAGCTAAGATGCCCTCTTAGCTCCCCCCTTACAGTTAGGATGCCCTCTTAGCTCCCCCCTTACAGTTAGGATGTCCTCTTAGCTCCCCTCTTACACCTAGGATGTCTTCTTAGCTTCCTTCTAACAGTAAGGATTCCCTTTTAGCTCCCCCTAACAGTAAGGATGCCCTATTAGCTCCCCTCTCACAGGAAGGATGTCATCTAAGCTCCCCCCTCACATTAAGGATGCCCACTTAGTTTCCCCCTCACAATAAAGATGCCCTCAACCCCCCTCACAATAGGGAAGCCCTCTTAGCTCCCCCTTCACAGTTAGGATGCCATCTTAGCTTCCCCTCATAGTAAGAATGTTTTCAAAACTCCCCCTCACAATAGGGAAGCCCTCTTAGCTCCCCCTTCACAGTTAGGATGCCCTTTTAGCTTCCTCCTAACAGTAAGGATGCCCTTTTAGCTTCCCCCCTACAGTTAGGATGTCCTCTTATCTCCGTTCTCACAGTAAGGAGGCCCTCTTAGCTCCCCCTTACAGTAAGGAGGCCCTGTTAGCTCCCCCCTCACACTTAGGATGCCCTCTTAGCTAGCCTTACAGTAAGAAAGTCCTCTTAGTTCCTCCCTTACAGTTAGGATGTCCTCTTAGTTTTACCCTCACAGTTAGGATGCCCTCTTAGCTCCCTTCTCACAGTAAGGATGTCCTCTTAGCTCCCCCCTCACAAAAAGGATGCCCTCTTAGCTTCCTCCTAAAAGTAAGGATACCCTTTTAGCTTCCCCCTTACAGTTAGGATGTCCTCTTATCTCCGTTCTCACAGTAAGGAGGCCCTCTTAGCTCCCCCTTACAGTAAGGAGGCCCTGTTAGCTCCCCCTCACACTTAGGATGCCCTCTTAGCTAGCCCTTACAGTAAGAAAGTCCTCTTAGTTCCTCCCTTACTGTTAGGATGTCCTCTTAGTTTTACCCTCACAGTTAGGATGCCCTTTTAGATCCCTTCTCACAGTAAGGATGTCCTCTTAGCTCCCCCCTCACAAAAAGGATGCCCTCTTAGCTTCCTCCTCACAATAAGGATTCCCTCTTAGCTCCCTCCTTCACCGTTAGAATGCCCTCAGCTTCCTCCTCACAGTAAGGATGCCCACTTAGCTCTTTTCTCACAGTATAGATGCCCTCTTAGCTTCCTCCTCATGGTAAGGATGTCCTCTTAGCTCCCTCCTCACAGTAAGGATGTCCTTTTAGCTTCCTCATGTTAAGCATGTCCTCTTAGCTCCCTCCTCACAGTAAGGATGTCCTCTTAGCACCCTCCTCACAGTAAGGATGTCCTTTTAGCTTCCTCCTCACTGTAAGGATGCCCTCTTAGCTTCCTCCTCACTGTAAGGATGCACTCTTAGCTTCCTCCTCACTGTAAGGATGCACTCTTAGCTTCCTCCTCACTGTAAGGATGCACTCTTAGCTTCCTCCTCACTGTAAGGATGCACTCTTAGCTTCCTCCTCACTGTAAGGATGTCCTCTTAAGCTCCCTCCTCACAGTAAGGATGTCCTTTTAGCTTCCTCATGTTAAGCATGTCCTCTTAGCTCCCTCCTCACAGTAAGGATGTCGTCTTAGCACCCTCCTCACAGTAAGGATGTCCTTTTAGCTTCCTCCTCACTGTAAGGATGCACTCTTAGCTTCCTCCTCACTGAAAAGATGCCCTCTTTGCTTCCTCCTCACTGTAAGGATGCACTCTTAGCTTCCTCCTCACGGTAAGTATGTCCTCTTTGCTCCCTCCTCACAGTAAGAATGTCCTCTTAGAGCCCCCTTCCAGTTAGGATGTCCTCTTAGAGCCCCCTTACAGTAGTGATACATCCTTAGTGTCTCTCCATACATTAAAGGGGAACACACTGTTCTGCCATTGTTTTTTGAGTTTTGTTCTTATTGCGCTTTCTGCCACCTTATTCTGACACCCATAACTCTTATATTCTGCATAAGGATTGCTTTTTGTGGGATGAGCAGTAGTTTTGACTGGTACCTTTATGGGGGTACTTTTTGGTCACTTTTTATGAAATTTTTCCATGGTTTGTTTTCTCTTATGGCGTTTCCACATGCAATATGATTTTATATTTTAAAAGTTTGGACATGGAGATACCAATTATGTTTATTTTTTATTGTTTATTTTTATATATTAAATTAAGGAAGGGGGTGATTAATTTTTCCCATTTTTCTCCTCATGGTACATGAACATGCAATTGTTGGATTATTTGTACCATACACTGCAATACTTTAGTATTTCAGTCTAGGGAGATTGCGATATGTTCCTATTATGCTCTAGCACAGGCAGGGCTTAATAGACAGATTACCATGGCAGGCTTGGGAGCAAGTATGAAAACTTACTGACAGGATGCTGCCGCTGCTGCCGCCTATGCCGCCGCTGCCATCCTCTCCGCCGGGGACTCCAAGATGGCGAACGCCTCGGGATGTGTAAAAGCTCAAGTTCTGGCTCCTTCTCCCTGGCTAAGAGCGCAGCCCTCTGATTGGATGCGCTCTTAGCCAGGGAGAAGAAAACCGCGACCCTGTACAAATTCTAGTCACCGCCTACTCAAACCGAATTGCCTCATTAGCATATGAGGCGCCTGAACTACCGGAGACCACAGCGGACGAAAGGGGGGGGGGTCCTCTGAAAAAATAATAATCGGAAATACATCACTGGGGGCCGCACTGTTAGGTAATGTAACTTTTTCTATACATGTTTTTTGGTGAAAATTAATCCGGTAAAAAAACAAAACACAAACTCACCTCATCCATTGCCACGCGAAGAGTCCACTGCGACCACATTGATTGAAGTCACCGCGCAGGAGATTTCGTGTGCTATCTTCAATGAAGATGGCCGTGGTGTACTCTTTGAGTGGAAATGGATGAGTTGAGTACGTTTTTTCCCCCGCCATTTCAGGGAAAATGGATTTGTCACAACGAAGTGTAAGGAAATTTGGCTTTGGGGTGAATTAAATTTTTCTTGATATTCAATTAGTTTGAGTTCGATTCGCTCATCACTAATGACAACCCAATTGGCACCCGACAATTTTGCCATGCAATGTTGTCAAACGGAGGACAGAGGGAGCCCCCTCCATTTGTCTAACTGCTCGGATGCTACGGTTTTTATTGACTGCAGCATCTAATAAATGACTGGAATTGGAGTTATCTCTGATCCCAATCACTGCCAGCATATGGGATGGGTTCAGCTACTAAGCATTATGTATGTGATTAAATGTGCCACATGTAATTCTAATTGCTGATTCTGGTTGGTCCACCAACCTGCTGTATAGCAATGTGCTATTTTTAATAGACATAACTACCATGGAGGCAGACCACTGCTTGGCACTGAGATACTTCACCTGTTCCACTGAGCTCACTATGTGGAGCTCAGTGGAAAGAGATTATTTACAATGTAACTGTATAAATTCCTATATACTGAGCTCCCTCTAGTGGTGACTACTGGCAGCCAGTTACTGTGTGGATGAAAGAATGAGATTTCTCAGTGTACATATGCCATTTGTGCTGTGTAAATACCTCGAGAAATATAGTGGTCATAATGAGCACCATATTTATGAAGCATCTGTTCAAGTTTTTACTACATAGAAGTCAGATAAAATAGGTGAGGTGGAGGATTCCATTTATTTTTATTAAAAATGTCTTTATTTATAAAAAAAATTTGTAAATTCATCAGAAATCTCAGGAGTTGCCCTTTGCATTCCTTGTTGCCTGGGAATATATGATGCATTGGGAAACTGGGTGTAACGGAGAGGCCCATATTAACCTTTGCTATGGGACCCCATGAGATCTGTGTACGCCTCTTTGCCTGGCCCTTTCTATGGACTTTTTCTGTCCTGAGGTCCCTGTCAGTAGTCTGTCTTAGATTAGATCTTAGCTCTATGGTGATATGCGCTCATGCAGTAGCAAGCCCCAGGCAGTAGCAAGGCACTGCAAGATAATTGGCGATGGTGACCCTCGCAGCAAAGTCAAGAAAGCCAGTTTGTCAAGGTGCCTAGATGTGATCTCAGTCAGCTTATTTGGCTATATTATGGGGGCCCACTATAGTGCTACATGCAAATTTTACCTGAACCCCTTTATCACAATTCTGTCTGTTCTCCGTGGGACCTGCTCCTGGTTCAGGGGCTTAGGGGCCCACTCTTGGAGAAGTCAGAGGCTATGTCTAATAGTAACCTCACCCTTATCTAAATTTCTCCCTGCAAAGTTATGTTACCATTCTCCCCACGTACCTAAAAACTACAGGACAACTCGACAATTAAAATTACTCTCCTGGGAACCAGTGGACTTACTGTTGACTTAGCTTGTCTTAGTCTTATATAGTGATATTATGCACAGGCTAAGTTTGGACTGCATAATTACATAATGCCCAAAAAATAAACAGAACCACCAAAAAACTTACGCTTGGAGGGCTTACAATTTATTCTAATAACTTCTTTACCTTTGATGGTCTAAACCTCCACCAGGAAGTCAGGACCACCATGGGCACAACACAGACCCCAGGGTTTTGCAGAGCTGTTCATGGGTAGGTTTGCATAGGAATGCTTATATAGTAATGCCACTTATCTTGTCCACTTTAAATTGCATTGCAGATATGTTGACAACCGATTGATAATATAGAAAGAACTACTCATTTTGTTACTGAATTCATTCAGGACCAAAGGGAAATACATTTGAGCCTCAAAATAGACCGATCATCTATTGTTTTTCTCAACAAAGTTAAAATTTCCAATACATCACAAAAGCTGCAAACAATGTATCATTTATATTTTTTAACTAAATGTTATGTAAATGGTGACTTCACATTTAGTCTTGGTAGAGTCATATACCTTACTCAGGTTGTCAAGGGGAGTTACAGCAGGTCTACACTGATTACTGGTGAACCACTAGGGTCACTGTAATGATCACAGTGTGAGTATTGTGGAATACACTTGTGTACTAATGGTGGTGATGAAAGGGTTAGGTGCTGTGCAAGGCAGCACAGGTTGGGCTGAGTCAGGCATCTGCACTTATGTTTATCCAGCGGGCATAAATAGACATGCAAGTAAACGTTGTGGTCAGGCTCAGGGCATGCTGGAGAGAGTGAGATAGTAGATGCTGCAGATTCCTGCATGTAGCCAGTTACTAGTAGAGGTAAAGGGCACTAGCCATAAAGTGGGCAACCTCAGGGACTAGATAGGGCAGAGATGCAGGTGAGCACTGCAGAGGGGTTGAGGCATATGGGTAGATGATTACCAACTAGCCCTTGCATCCTGATAGCAACCATGGTCTGTGTAATAGTCAGGCCTGTGACCAAGACCAGCTAGCCTGTCTTCTGTGAGCATTACTCTGAGACTGTGGGTTCACAGTGGTTGTGAAGACAGAGATACATTGTGGATGAGATACTGTGGTGCCAACTGCAACTTAAACTATAAATAACCACAATTGGTGGTGGTATACACTGTATGGTATGTCTCCAAATAATATTGTCAGGGAATCACATTGGATATAACCTGGAGCATGCCTCTACTGGGAAAGACAATTTTTTAAACTTAACCTTTAATTAGTGTAGATAAAATACAAGGCACAAAACAAACAAATCAGAAAATATACAAAAGAGAAACGGTCTTACCGTATCTAGTAGAATCTGGCTACTGTGTAAGATGAACACTCCAGATGGGATTAGGAAGGAAAGACCTGGCTGTCCCTACACCTGATCTGGTCGTCCAGGATGGCAGAGTGACTCCCCCCGGAGTTTCCCCCCAGCAGAGCCCTGGATACAGTCCTATAATTGAAATGTCCTGATCCAGGAGTGCATATATATAGCTGATGCTGAGGGCTTTGTCCCGTTGCGTTTCCACTGAACTATGGCATTCAGTTTCATCAGGGGACCTCTTGGTTCCCAGAAACAGCTGCCTGTCTGAGGTGCACCATGTCCATCTGTTCCCCACGCTGTGCCACACACTGTACTGTTTCTGGGAACCAAGAGGTCCCCTGATGAAACTGAATGTCATAGTTCAGTGGAAACGTGTTGGAACATAGCCCACAGCTACACACTCCTGGATCAGGACATTTTGGACATTTCAATTATAGGACTGTATCTAGGACTCTGCTGTAGGCAGCCAGTAGGGAAACCCCATGGGGACCACTCCCAACAGGGTGGCTACTCCGTCCACCTGGACAACCAGATCAGGTATAGGGCATTTAGGGATTACTAGGGGCAGCCAGGTCTTACCTTCCTGATCCCACCTGGAGTGATCATCTTACACAGTAGCTAGATTCTATATGGTCCGGTAAGACCATCAGTCTTTTGTATATTTTCTGCTTTCAAAATTGTGTTTTGTTTGTTTTAGGACCTGTATTCTATCTACAAACTTTCATTTTAAATATTGTCTTTCCCAGTAGAGGCATGCTCCTGTTGATATATCCAACTGCAACTTAGCTTCTTCACTGGGCTGTCAACTTGAGTAGACTTACTCAGAGTGTCTTCCGTCCAGGGACATTGGGTGCATCTCAGGCAAGGGAGAGTGTAAGCTGTGACCACTTAAAGGGACATTTCTACTGTTACACCTATTGGCCTTTTAGTTTCAAAGATCATTTATTGGGTTATTGAATATTGAGCAAAACAAATAATTACATAGGTAATTGATACAGCAAAGAACATAGAACAAAAAAGTTTCTTGGAGTTATGCAAGACATGTATCGCAGTAAGCCATGAATCTTTAGACAATACAATCATAATTACAAGTGGAGAGAGAAAGGACATCATTAACAAAAGCCATTCTGATATCACACAAAATCAGAGCGAGATAGTGTATCGGATGTCTGGAGACTGGGGGGAAGTTATCCAAGGCTCCCATACTTTCTCAAAGGTGGTGTATGTGTCAGTGCGAATGGCTGAGAGTTTTTCAAACAATAATATTTTATTGACCCTGTCTAGAACAGCTTGAAAGGATAGAGAGTTTGAGCGCCATTTAAAGGCAATGTGTATCCTGGCTGCCATAAGTATGAATTGGGCGAGTTTGAATCTGGCAAATGAAAGTCTGTGAGGTTTATCTCCCAGTAGACAGAAGGCTACTGTCGCGGGATAGGGGTATTCCAAAACTGATGAAATTAAGTTAGTCACCTTGTTCCAAAACCTCCTAGTTATTCGGCATGACCACCACGTGTGTAGCAGAGATCCCACTTCACCGCACCCTCTAAAACACATTGGGGAAACCTCTGGGTATATACTATGCAGGCGGGCTGGGACCATATAAATCCTATGAAGCACCTTTACCGAGGATTCGGCCAAAGTGACCTGCCATGAGCCCTTCGTAAGAATTATGGAACGCTCCGACCACTTGGAGGGTGAAAATTCTCGATTTAAATCCTCTTCCCAAGCCCTCATGTATGGCATCTTATGGCCTGCTGGAACTGCATTTAGTGCTGCATACATTCTGGATAATAACCCCTGTCTGTATAGAGAGAAATTGATTGAACGTTCAAATGATGTTAGTTCAACAGGGCGGTCCAATGGTAAAATTGGTCTGAAAAAGGAGAAAATTTGGCACATGGCATGGTGTTCTCTAGTGGGGGGAGAGAACTTCTCTTTAAAATCTGAGATAGAGATCAGCTTGCCTTTATTCAGAAACTTGAGTAGGGAACACAAGTTATTGTTCACCCACCAGTCTAGTGCTTGGGGTTGAGTACCTGGTAGGAATGCAGGATTTCCCAATAGGTATTCTAATGATGAAGGATTGGCCTGCAATGTGAACTTAAATCGGACCGACCTCCAAAGCAGAATAGAATAGTAAGACAGTATAGAGTTAGCCTGCAGAACTTGAGGGATGGGAGAGGTTGACCAGATTAAGGCCCTCCAAGTGTAGGGTTTAAAACTGTTAAGTTCCAGCCCAATCCAGATAGGATGTTCTCGCGGATCAAGAAGGGCCAGAAACATCTGGGCCAATCTCGCAGCCCTATAATATTTCGCAAAATCAGGTACTGACAAGCCTCCTTGAGATCTATGCCTACATATCGTTCCTATTGGCCTTTTAATAAGACTGTGGGTAGTGGGCCCTCTACAGTTCAGGTTGTAAGGATGTAATAAAGTGGTTGGCAGAGGGAACCCATGTGGATTTTACTGTAAAGACGCGCACAAGCGTAATGGTTACAAGCTGTTGCTAATAAAGAGGCTCAGTCTCTCTGCAGATGGAGGGCACAATACTTTAAAGGGAATGTGTCACCTATATTTGTTATCTGCCAGTTAAAACCAGATAGTGACACATATCCTTTTTTTTTATCTCTTTTTATTTTCTCATTGTAGATTTTTTTTCATTCTGGTTCCTGACCATTATGGGGGCTTTCCTCTTTCCTGGGCTGTTGTTAACAGCATTTAGAGATATGCTTTATGGCAGCCACCATGGGCCATAGATACAATGAACAGGAAGGGACCTCACTGGATTCTATAGGAGAGTTTTCTAGGCATGCTTTGTGACCTGTGCAGAGGTCAGGAGGGAGTAGGTAAGCTGTGATATCACTGATTGTGCCCCCTTATAGTAGTTATGCTAGATATGTGCCCCCTTCACAGTAGCTATGCCCAAATGCGCCCCTTCACAGTAGCTATGCACGGATATATGCCCCCTCACAGTAGTTATGCCCAGATATGTGCCCCTCACAGTAGTTATGCCAGATATGTGCCCCTCACACTAGTTATGCCAGATATGTGCTCCTTCACAGTAGCTATGTCCAAATGCGCCCCTTCACAGTAGCTATGCACAGATATATGCCCCCTCACAGTAGTTATGCCAGATATGTGCCCCTCACAGTAGTTATGCCAGATATGTGCCCCCTTCACATTAGCTATGCCCAGATATACCCACTTCACAGTAGCTTTGCCCAGATGTGCCCCTTTATACTACCTATGCCCAGATGTGCCCCTTTATACTAGCTATGCCCAGATATATGCCCCCTCACTGTAGCTATGCCAGATATGTGCCCCCTCACAGTAGCTATATCAGATACGTGCCCCCTCACAGTAGTTATGCCAAATATGTGCCCCCTTAGAGTAGTTATGCCCAGATATCTGCCCCCTCACAGAAGTTATGCCAGATATGTGTCCCCCTACAGTAGTTATGCCCAGATATCTGCTCCTCGCAGATATGTGCACCCTTCACAGTTGCTATGCCCAGATATGCCCCCTTCACAGGAGCTTTGCCAAGTTGGGCTCCTTCACATTAGCAATGCCCAGATGTCCCCCTTTACAGTAGCTATGCCCAAATATGTGCCCCCTCACTATAGCTATGCCCAAATATGTGCCCCTTCACTGTAGCTATGCCCACATATGTGCCTCCTCACAGTAGTTATGCCAGATATGTGCCCCCTCACATAAGTTATGCCAGATATGTGCCCCCCTACAGTAGTTATGCCCAGATATCTGCCCCTCAAAGATATGTGCACCCTTCAGAGTTGCTATGCCCAGATATACCCCCTTCACAGGAGCTTTGCCAAGTTGGGCTCCTTCACATTAGCAATGCCCAGATGTGCCCCTTTACAGTAGCTATGCCCAGATATGTGCCCCCTCACTATAGCTGTGCCCAAATATGTGCCCCCTCACTGTAGCTATGCCCAGATATGTGCCCCCTCACAGTAGTTATGCCAGATATGTGCACCCTCACACTAGTTTTATGTGCCACCTCACAGTAGTTATGCCCAGATATGTGCCCCCTCACAGTAGTTATGGCCATTATAGGTCATGTTATGATTACACATTTACCTTTAAGATGCTTTGAAGTGGCTTTTTGCCCATGGAGCTGGAGACTAATTTTGGAGTTTATTTTGGGCATGCAGCCAAGTGACATGGACCCCCCTCATCACATCAGACATGCTCTTTTGGTCCTTTTTATTGGTTCCCTTCAGCAGCTCCACCTCCAAGTCGTGTCACTGTTACAGCTTTCAGCCACTAGCATGCCCCCCTCCCTTGTGCTACCGACTACGACTACAACACCTGCTGAGGAACCACCATCTTATTCCATCAGCATTACTTAGCACAGTTTTAATTTTACATTTTTTACGGTGTTCATCTGAGGGGTTAGGTCATGTGATATGTTTATAGAGCCGGTCGATACGGACACGGCGATACCTAATATGTATACTAACCCCCCCCCCCCCAATTTTTTACCATTTTTTTTAAACTTTATTTGGGGAAAATGACGTTTTTGTTTATTTTTACTTGAAACTTTTAATTTTTTGGGGGGAAAACTTTATTTTTTCAACTTATTTTTTCACTTTATTTTTTGTCCCACTTTGGGACTTGAACTTTTGGGGGTCTGATCCTTTACAATGCATTCCAATACTTCTGTATTGGAATGCATTGGCTGTATGAGTAATACTGTGTGTATTACTCATATAGCTTCCGGAGCCTGTGAGATCCAGGGGGCTGTATCTCACAGGCTCTTCACCGGAAGGCAGCGCAGATGTCTCAGGAAGGCATCGCGCTGCCTTCCATGCCATCGGGTCCCCCCCACAGCCCCATGGGGACCCGATGGCACCGCCGCCGCACCATAAAAAGCCGCAAACCGCATGTCTGAATTGACCTGCGGTTTGCGGCGATCGCCGACACGGGGGGGGGGGGGCTCACAGGACCCCCCCGCGCATTTAGCCGAGGTGCCTGCTCAATGATTTGAGCAGGCACCTTGTTCCGATCACCGGCCGCCGGGCGGCGGTGATCGGAACAACACATGACGTACCGGTACGTCATGTGTCCTTAAGGACTCGGGAAACATGCCGTACCGGTACGTCATGTGTCCCTAAGGGGTTAAAGTCACAGGAGTAACTATATAGCAAAATGAACCTACTCCCCCAACCAGTCCAACCTAAACTCAATCCCATCAGCCACATTACTTTGCTGGGTGAGTGCTGCTACCCCCTACATATGCCCTCATATGTAACCATATGCTAGTTGCCCCACCTGAGACTGTAATCACTATGCCAGCTGCCAATCTTGTTGCCTGTAATGGGCACAGTAACATCCATTGATTGTGTTACACCTGTGTCCACCTGATTTCTACCACCATCCTAGAGATGGGTGCCACAAATACCACTTGAGGGCTAAAACTATGCATTTCTTTTAAGCACTGACCCCATTACAAACAGGAGAAGGACGTGGTCCTCTCTACATGTAGTAGTCCAGTGCATGTATACCTTCACATAGCCCTCTATAGGTATTTTGGCTGTACAGTGACTCCTTGAGTTTACAAAGGCTTTTATAACCTGCACGTTAATGGTTAAATAATATTTCATGTGAATCAGGTAGAAATGGGATGGGGGGGCATTATAGGAACGGAACAGTACCATGCAAGCAGTTGCTCCTGCTTCATGGCACTTCTCTGATAAACTCTATTCGTATTGTCATACGTGTCCCTGATGACATCATCCTACATCCTGGACTCCTAACTATCAGTAATGGTGACAGCATGCACCTCACGTCTTAGTCACAGCCTCTCGGATCCTGCAACACCTTCCTGTGGCCGCTCCTTCTCCTCTGCAAAGATTCATGCTGATTTCATCTCTGGGACCTTCTGAGGAACAGCATGCCCTTATATCTCTTATCAGCTGCCAAATGTAATAACGTATATCCTGCACCGTTTGTATCTGGTATGCAATACCTCTTCTCATCAGCCAGCTGCTGCCATGTGTTTACATATGGTACCTATAGCCTAGATAGCAGGGAATAAACCAATGTGTAATGTATATAATAAAGCTGGCAAACAACTATGGACCACCTCCCACATTAACATGGTCAGAAGACCGGCTGCCTAATCCATCCAGGATAGTCTACCTTGGGTGGAGTCAAAGGATCAGACGGGTTAAAAGGAACCTGACAACCCGCATTTCCATTACTTTTCTACTTCTGGTTCTGCCCATATGTTTCCCGAGGTGGCTGTTCTTCTGCTTTCGTGTAGCGCGGTTATCGTGAAAATCCACTTTATTCCATGGTCGTTGTGTGTGCAAATTTCCTCCTTAAAGTCATGGAGGAAGGATCTTCTTCCCTACAACAAGTAACACCATATTACAGTTTGTTAGGTTGAAAAAGGACATCCGTCCATCCGGTTCAGCCTGTTCTCCTACAAGTTAATCCAGAGCAAGGCAAAAAAAACTTAAGTGGAAGACAATTTTCTTCCCACGTCGTTTTCCTGCTCTCTTCCCCTTGATGAACGTTTTGGCGCCATAAACAATTTTCACTTACCCATTTTTCGTTTTTCCCTTCCTGCCTGGCAAAAGCCATTTTGACAAGTTTTATTTTGCAAAGACACCATTTAATTTACCATATCATGGAGAAAAAAAATTAAAAAAAATTTGTGTGGGGTAAAATTGAGAAAAAAAATGCAATTCTGCCACTTTTTACAGTGCTAAAACTGACACATTACTTTTATTCTGTAGGTGATTACAGCAATACCAAATGTATATAGCTTTTCTTATGCTTTACTACTTAAAATAAAAGTTTTACCAAAAAATTTGCTTTGTGGCTTCATATTCTGACAACCGTTACTTTAAAAAAAAAAAATTTTCTATATATATTTTTGCCGACAGAGCTGAGGGATTGCTTTTTTTAAGGGTGAGCAGTAGTTTTTATTGTACCATCTTGTGGTATGTTCAAATTTTTAAGATCTTTTTATTGCATTTTGTCAAGGGACACAGGTATAGGAATTCTGTTTATTTTATTGTTTATATTTATATGTAACATTGGAAAAAAGAGGATGATTAGAATTAATATTTTTATGTTTTTTTATATATTTTAAAAAAAAATTTTTTTTACTTTCAGACCGCTATGGGACTTGACCTATGGGACAAAACATGTGGTTGTTCGATTGCAGGAGTGTATTTTGGACCCACTCCTGCTTTTGGCTCCCAAATCATGATCAAATCCCGATGCAAAATACTTACCGTATGATAGAGTCGTTATGGATGCTCCAAAGACAGGATCCGTTGTGTTTTTAATTTTTCGGTAGAAGGGTAAAATAAATGGTGATGTCAACAAAGCCAAACAGGGACACTACTGGCCCCATCACAGAGTGGTGAGGTGGGGGGCAACAGCAGCGGCAGTAACAGCACAAGATGGTGGCAGCATCAGAATAGTGACCGAAGCACATGTCTAGAAGTAACGGGCCATTTCTCACAATGTTTTGGTGTGGCAGCACACTGCAGTCAGAACATTACTGCCAGAATAATCTAGTCTGATGCCTCAGGCACCGGTGTGTGGAAATCCTGGCTGATCCACGCCTGATTCCTCTTTATAAAGGTTAATCTCTCTACATTTTGTGTTGAAAGGCGAGTTCTCTTTGGGATAACTATGCCCCCCAGTGCACTAAACACCCACTCTGATGCCACATTACTTTTTTTGAGAAGTAGTGATGACTTGGGGCTCTCCAACCTGGCTCAGCACAAGCCATCAGTTCTCTGAAATGTGCAATCAACCACACGGAAAGGGAAGGACTGCAGCACCAGCGACTTGGCCAGGAGCACGTTCAGCTTCTGCACCGTTGAATGAGTGCACACATACTGCTGTCTATTTGCAATCGCCACAGTGATTGATTGCTGGCAAAATTTGTGACGAGGAGGAGGAGGAGCATCAGGACCAGTAGATGATGGGAAAGAAACACAGCTCCCTTCTGCTGAGGTGGTGGAGCCCTGACTGCTGAAGAGGGGGTGGGAGCCACTAGGAGATGAGTCAGGCTGTGCCACTACATTAGCACCATGGTTTTTCCCAGCCACTTTATGGTGATGCTCCATTTGTTGACACAGGGCCGTAGTGCCAACTTTGGCACCATGGCTGTGCTTCACCTTCTGCCCACAGATCCTACATACGGCCACGCTGACATCCTCCGGTGACTTTGTGAAAAATTCCAACACCGGCAAGTATGGCATTTTACCCCCACCAATGCGTGCTGAATGCCTGACGCTGCCTCTATGAAGCAATGCACAGCTATTTTTTTCTGGACAGTTAGGCTTCTGAGTAGCAGATGGTCTAACCCGTGCACATTTGTCTCCAGTTTCACACTGCTGCCACCCTGCTGGTTCACGACCACGCTTGCTTCCTGCTGGCACACTTTCACCTTGCCGCTGTCTCACAAGCAAGCTGCCACCCTTACCCCCTGATTTATTTATTATTTATTATTAAAGCGCCATTCATTCCATAGCGCTGTACATATGATGGGCGGTGCACATACATAATACAGACAATTGCACTAATCATAAACAAGACAAGTTACAAACTGGTACAGAAGGAGAAAGGGCCCTGCCCGTGAGGGCTTACAATCTACATGGTATGGGAGAAGGACACAGTAGGTGCGAGTTAAGTTGGTCATGGCGGTATAGAGGCAGCAGGGTCACTGGTTGTAGGCTTGTCTGAAGAGGTGGGTTTTCAGGTTTCTTTTGAAGGATTCCAATGTAGGTGAGAGTCTAATATGTTTTGGTAGCGAGTTCCAGAGTATGGGGGATGCACAGGAGAAATCTTGGAGTCGATTGTGGGAAGAGGCGATAAGAGGAGAGGAGAGAAGGAGGTCTTGTGAGGATCGGAGAGTGCGTGTGGGGATGTATCGGGAAAGTAGCTCAGAGATGTAGGGAGGGGACAAGTTATGGACGGCCTTGTATGTATTTGTTAGTACTTTGAAGTGAATTCGCTGGGCAATGGGGAGCCAGTGAAGGGATTGGCAGAGGGGAGAGGGAGAGGAGTAATAGGGTGAGAGGTGGATTAGTCGGGCAGCAGAGTTGAGGATAGATTGGAGGGGTGCGAGAGTGCTAGATGGAAGGCCACAGAGGAGACTGTTGCAGTAGTCTAGGCGGGAGATAATGAGGGCATGTACAAGAATTTTCGCAGATTCAAAGTTAAGGAAAGCACGGATGCGGGAGATGTTTTTAAGTTGGAGGCGGCAGGTGGTGGAAAGAGCTTGGATTTGCGGTCGGAATGAAAGTGCAGAATCTAAGGTCACTCCAAGGCAGCGGACTTTGTTGACCGGGGAGAGTGTGCAGACATTGATCATGATAGATAGGTCTGTTGAGGGGGTTGAACAAGATGGGGGAAAGATTATAAATTCTGTCTTATCCATGTTAAGTTTTAGAAAGCGAGAGGCGAAGAAGGATGATATAGAAGATAGACATTGTGGGATTCGTGATAGTAAGGTGGTGATGTCTGGACCAGAGAGGTAGATTTGTGTGTCGTCAGCGTAGGAGTGATACTGAAAGCCATGGGACTCTATGAGCTGTCCCAGGCCAAAAGTGTAGATAGAGAAGAGCAGGGGTCCTAGGACAAAGCCTTGCGGGACACCAACAGAGAGGGAATGAGACGAGGAGGTGGTGCGAGAGTGGGAGACGCTAAACATCCAGTCTGTGAGGTATGATGTGATCCAGAAGAGGGCCAGGTCGGTGATGCCAAGAGATGAGAGAGTTTGCAACAGAATGGAGTGGTCAACAGTGTCAAAGGCAGAGGACAGGTCAAGGAGGTAGGAGGACAGAGTATTGTTTCTTGGTTTTGGCTGTCAGTAGGTCATTGGTGACTTTGGTAAGGGCAGCCTCGGTCGAGTGGTGGGGTCGGAAGCCAGATTGTAGGTGGTCAAATAGGGAGCAGGAGGAGAGGTGGGAGGACAGTTCTGAATGGACATGTTGTTCAAGTAGCTTTGAGGCATACGGAAGATGTGATATGGGGCGATAACTGGACAAGGAAGATGGGTCAAGTGAAGGCTTTTTGAGGATGGGTGTAATGGTAGCATGTTTAAAAGCAGAGGGGAAGACACCAGAGTTTAGTGATAGGTTGAAGAGATGAGTTAGGGTTGGGATAAACACTGTGGTGAGGTTAGGGATGAGGTGGGATGGGATTGGGTCAAGTGCACAGGTGGTCAGATGAGATTTGGAGAGTAGAGTGGAGAGTTTTTCTTCTGTAATGGTGGAGAAGCAGGTTTTGGGAGAAGAGGACCGAGCCGTTGTGTAGAGGGTCTGTGGGGACTGTGTAGTGAAGCTTTCCCTGATGTTGACTATCTTTTGTTTGAAATATTTGGCAAAGTCCTCAGCTGAGAAGAGAAGAGAGGAGAGGGTGGGGGCGCTGGGGGACGGAGAAGGGAGTTAAAAGTGCTAAAAAGTTGTTTAGGGCTGTGTGACAGGGAAGATATGAGAGATGAGAAGTAGGCCTGTTTTGCATCAGCGAGTGAGGATTTAAATAGGAGGAGGGATTGCTTGTATGCGGTGAAATGATCTTTAGAATGGGATTTCTTCCATCGCCACTCAGCAGCCATGGAAGCTTGTCTGAGTTTTTTGGTCAGGTTGGTGTGCCAGGGTTGTCTGTTGATTTTTCGTGTTTTGTTGTGTGTGAGGGGGGCAACAGTGTCCAGAGCTGTACTTATTGTGTTGTTATATAGGGTGGTAGCAGCTTCTGGGTCTTGGAGGGAGCATATGGTAGAGAGTGAGAGAAGAGAGTCAGAAAGCAAGCAAAAGTCGAGATGTTTAAGGTTCCTGCGGGGGGGTGTTAGTGTGTGGATCGGGGAAGCAGCAGAAGAGACCAGTGAACAGAAGGTGAGTAGGTTGTGGTCAGATAAGGGGAGAGGGGAATTAGAAAGGTTAGATAGGGAGCAGAGGCGGGTAAAGATCAGATCCAGAGTGTGACCATCTCTGTGGGTGGGAACTGAAGACCACTGTGATAGGCCGAAGGAGGAAGAGAGTGACAGGAGTTTAGAGGCGGCCGAGTGGCAGGTGTCAATAGGGATGTTGAAGTCACCCATGATGATAGTGGGGATGTCGGCAGAAAGAAAGTGTAGTAGCCAGGTGTTAAAGTGGTCAAGAAAGATGGTGGCTGGGCCTGGAGGGCGGTAAATGACGGCTACTTGAAGGTTGGAGGGAGAGTAGATGCGAACAGAGTGTACTTCAAATGAGGTGAGCGTAATGGAGGGTGGCAGTGGAATTGGGCTGTAGGAGCAGGTGTCTGATAGGAGAAGACCAACTCCTCCACCATGTTTGCAGCCGGGGCGGGGGGTGTGAGTGAATTGAAATCCACTATAAGAGAGTGCAGCAGGGGAGGAGGTTTCTGAGGGTGTCAGCCATGTTTCTGTTAGACCCAGAAAGGAAAGGTTTTGAGAGATGAACAGTTCATGAATGTACGACAGTTTGTTACAGACAGAGCGCGCGTTCCATAATGCTCCTGCAAGAGGAACCAAAGGAGCAGGGGTCAGAGGAATAGTTATTAGGTTTAAGGGGTTGCAGAAATTTGTAGAAGGAGATTTGTAGTGGGACATGGAGGTGATAGTGGGGATTTGCTGAGGGGGTCCTGGATTTGGAGAGATATCACCAGCAGTAAGGAGAAGCAGAGAAAGTGTTAATAGATGAGAATAAGAGAGGGCATGAGGCGTGTGTGTGTGTTTGGGAAGGAAGTGTTTTATGTTGGCAAACAGGTTTGTGCAAGCTGTCAGATGAGAAGGTAAGATGGAGGAAGAGATGAATAGTTCCTTGGTGGGTGAATGGATGTGGGGGTATTTCAGGAGGTGTTGGAAAAGTGTGAAGAGTATGAGGAAAAATTTAAACATTGTTTGCATTAACTAATGTCTGTATTTACTTGTGGTCCAATTCTGGTATAATTCAGTCTGTGCACTTAAGAGTGGCACTTGAGAGATGTGGCATTTGGAAAGACCAAGGTCTGAAAGACCTAGGACCTTAGATTTATACCACTCAGTGTTCAATCAGGTGTGACCAAGAGGGGAGGGAGCTACATATGGCCTAATCAAGGGGCACCAGATACAGGGGTGAAATAGTCAATGTAAACAAATACTCAATAAATCCAGCAGGGAAGGAGACATTAATGCTTCAGAAAAGACATACCAGGATTTAGAAGGAGAGATGAGAGCGGGTGGACAATATCAGACATTGGAAAAGCTGGGTGCAGCAGTTAGGTTCAATGCAGACATACCAGGAAGCCCCCTCTTCACCCGGCTCTCACGTGTGATCGCCTACATCATCATACACTGCTGTCTGCGTACCCTCACCAGGCTCATGGCCGCGTCCCAGAACGCTTGCAACACCTGCTTCCAGGCAACTATCATTGTCGCTACTTGCACGCCTACAAGATGAGGCAGCGAATTCCTCCTCCAAATATGGGCTGGCCAGTAGCTGCTAAATGTCCTCTATAATATGTTCCTTGCTGAAAAGCGGAGCAGAGCCGGCTGCATAAATCACTTGCCTGGCAGAAGGAACAGCAAAGGAATGACAGGTGAGGGCACAGAGCTTGTTCCTGGACCAACTCCTGGTAGTGGGTGTCTGATGTCAGATGAAATGAACACCAAGTCAACCATTCCAGGACAGCGGGATTGGTCTTCAAAACATGAATGCTGGATGACAGTGGTAGTTCTGTCCTGTTGCTGCGGCTGCTGCTACCGCCCATCCTTCTTCTGCCAGCTAGAGATACATTTTTGCCACTGCCTGTTCCTTTGGAGGGCCCTTGCACCTCTTTATTATACATACTGTACAGTAACAGTATATGTAAAATAAGTTATTCAATGTCAATGTGGACACCCCAATAACAGTAGTATTAGACAGCTTATTCACCTCAATTTGAGAATCAAGGCCTAATGAAATTGTTTATCTATTAAACAAGGTGGACACTGTTCAATCAGATAGCTGTGTGCCCTACACAGGGATTGATGCAAAGTAGGCTGTCTCCTTTGGCTTCAGATTACAGAGCCTGCACTGTCCCAGCAGTCTCCCTGTGCTCACCCTACAGTGTGTAAAAACTCTCCCTACGATCTCCCTACACTGTCCCTGCAGTCTCCCTATCCAATATTCCACAATTAAAGGCTTTTTGAACACTGTCCCTAGCACTTGTCATGCCTATCCCTATCCTCAGATAACATTGAAATGGCAGAGATTGGGCGAGATGAGGCTTTTATAGGGCTGTGACCTCATAGGGTATGGCCATCTGCTGATTGCCTGGATGCTTAGCATTATGGGTCATATCACATTCCTCGGCTTCATACTCTGTAACACGTGTAGCTGCCATTTTAGGAAAAAAAATATTAATTACCACAAAGCGTGAGGAAATTCGGAATCATTGCGAATTGGTTTGTTCCTAAATTTTGGGTCAAATTCCAGAAAATAATAAACTAACACAATAGATGCAAACATTATATATGGACTAAGCCCTCACTCTGATGTAATAAAATCTGAGACTCTAGCCAATATATTTTGATAAAAACACATCTGTGCCCACCTACCCGCGCCAAGATGGTCTCAGTCAGGCAGGTCCTACTCCAAATCTACCCATGCCATTGGGCATCTATATTTAGGAGAGAAGACCCTGCAAATATAGTGTGCTGCTCCTAGTCACCTCTATGTGCACCAAGCAATCAATGAGAGGAGGAGCACACACAGCTATATGTACTGCCATAATCAAGGTCGCCTGTAGGCTAGGTAGGGCAATAGTGCACAAGAATGCTACTCCCCATATAATAGGAGCGCATTCACACTTGAAGGTGCCACTCCTTCAAGAACACATATTTATCAAAAATCACAGAAAAAAGTACAAAACATCAAGCACGATATGATAACTGAATAAGCGGATGTGCATGACTACATTTATAAGGAAAAAAATCACAGCAAATAATGTACTAACACAATAGATGCAAACATTATATGGACTAAGCACTCACTCTTATATGATAAAATCTGAGACTTTCAGCCAATATATTGTTGGGTCAAATTCCACTTCGGATGCTTCGATTTTCTCAACACTAAATACAACGCAAGGTAATACTGTAAAGCTGGAGACAGGACCCATCACTGACAATAGGTATTCGACACCGCTCACCCTCCCTCCCTCCCTGCACAGTGACCTCTGCACAGGTCGCAGAGCATGCCTACGACTCTCTCCCATACAAGTCAATGGGTGTCACGGTCCCTCCCGTGACAGAGGTGAGAAGATCGGATAGACTTGCTATCTGACAGGTCTCTCTGTTTTCCTCCTTGTATTTTGTTGTTTGGCAGGATCTCACCTCTCCTCAGGTTCTGTTTGTTATCAGTGATGAGGCTCTATTTAGGTCTGTCTCACACTGCTGACCATGCGGTTGATATTTTCTCCTTGGAATTGCTAGAGCTTGTTTGTCTGGGATCTCCTACTTCTCCATACATCTCTAAGCTAAGTACTAGTTGCCTCTTCTGTTTGTTGTCCTCTGGTGTGTTTTTGTTCTAGGCCTCAGGGAGACGCGGGTTTCTTCATCTGGGAAGGAACCAGTTGTCTCGTCTCCTGCTACCTATCCTAGGGTTCGTCGGTTTTTAGCAGGGCATAGGTATCTGGCATATGAGCATTTCCACCAGCAGGATCTGCTCATACTGGCAGGAGTTAAGGAAAGGCCTAGGGATTTCTAGGAGGTCACCATCCCCCTCCCTTAGCTTTTGAGGCCTAGACTGCTGTCTATTCCTTTTGTGTGTATTTGGTATTTTCCACTTCCCCATTACCCGTGACATTATCAACCGCCCAACAAAAACGTTATCCTTTGTGTTTTTCTGTGCAACTATGGATACTGTTTCTGCACTAGTCGATCGTATGCAGGGACTGTCTTTGGAGGTAGCTGACCTCCGTACGGCCGCTGCACAATTTCAGAGACCACAGGTGGGTTCCGGCAGTGGGAACCAAGCCTGCCCTGAACCTAAGGTCGCTCTCCCGGATAGGTTTTCCGGGGATGTGACAACTTTGTTCGGTTCAGGGAGTCGTGCAAATTATATTTTAGACTATGTCCTAACTCTTCTGGGGATGAGAGTCAAAGAGTGGGGATTATTATTTAATTACTTAAAGGTGACGCTCAGTCTTGGGCTTTCTCCTTGCCAACCGGATCACAATCCCTCCAGTCGGTAGAGGAATTTTTCAGAGCTCTGGGACTTATTGACGATGACCCAGATCGGGTTTCCCTGGCCGAATCTAAGTTACGTGGTTTTCGTCAGTGAGAGCGTTCTGCAGAGTCCTATTGCTCTGAATTTAGGAGGTGGGCAACTGATACGGAGTGGAATGATCCAGCTCTCCGTAGTCAATTCTGTCAAGGGCTGTCTGAGAACCTGAAGGACGCCTTGGTATTTCACGAAAATCCAGAGTCATTGGAGGCGGCAATGTCTCTAGCTGTACGTTTTGATAGATGCCTGAGGGAGAGATCTAAAGTTCCTCTCACCTGGGACGTATTATCATATGGGGAAGCAGTCTCTTCTGACACTCTAGGTAAAGAGACACTCGAGATTATGTCTGGTGATGAGGCAATGCAATGGGGGCAGGTCACTCCTGGGCCAGGTGATAAAAACTTTAGGGTTAAGAAAAGACTTTGCTTTTTCTGTGGTAAAGGAGGAGATTTTGTGAACGAATGTCCTTATGTTAAACATCAAGGTGAAAAGGAAAAAAAAAAAATAATGTGTTTAGTCCTCTTCTCACTCTTGGTAGTGTGGGTGGGGAATCTGAGAATGTACTTATGTACTTTTGTCATTTACCAGTAGTACCCGATTTCTCCTGCCTGCCAAGGTGGCGCTAGACTCCAAAACTGTGGAAATGGAAGTATTTATTGACAGTGGGGCAGGGGTTAACTTAGTGGATGGCCAGTTTGTCTGTATGCATGGTTTGACAACAAGCGCATTAGACAAAAATATTTTTGTGTTTGCGATTGATTCCGCCCCTCTCTTTCAAAAGTGTCTGTCTCAAATGGTGCAGGACATTCGCCTAAAGGTGGGAGATTCTCATATTGAATCCATTTCATGTTTTGTGCTGGAGGGTTTGCCTGCTCCTCTGGTGTTAGGTTTACCATGGTTAACCAAACATAACCCTAACATCGATTGGCAAGCAAGGCAGATTCTCGATTGGAGTGATTACTGCATTGACAACTCAGCACGTCGCTTTCTGTTGTAACTACTAAAATGTTACCTTCTTTCCTTTCGGATTTTTCTGATGTTTTCTCTGAGGGTAGAGACCAGGAGTTGCCTCCTCATCAGGAGTATGATTGCCCTGTCAACCTTATTCCTGAAGCTAGATTGCCAAAATCTCGGTTGTATAATCTTTTTGAACCCGAAAGAGTAGCCATGCAAGTATATATCACCGAGAGTTTGGCTAAAGGTCATATTAGACCATCCAAATCACCAGTGGCTGCAGGCTTCTTCTGTTAAAAAAAAGGATGGAACCCTTAGGCCATGTTTGGACTTCCGTGAGCTTCATTGCATCACTATCCGTGATCCCTATCCCCTTCCTTTGATCCCAGATTTATTCAATAAGATTGTTGGCGCCAAGGTGTTCTCTAACTTGGATTTGAGGGGGGCATATAATCTGATAAGAGTTAAGGAAGGGGACGAATGGAAAACGGCCTTTAATACTCCTGAGGGTCATTTTGAGAATCTGGTCATGCCTTTTGGTTTGACCAATGCTCCTGCTGTTTTTCAATACTTCATCAATGACATCTTTCATCATCTGGTGGGCAGGTTTGTGGTGGTTTACCTGGATGATATTTTAATTTATTCCCCTAATATGGAGACGCATGAGGAACTGCAATTCCTGGGGTACCAACTCTCATCTTCGGTTTTTCGTATGGATCCGGAAAAAGTCTGTGCTGTGTTGGACTGGGATCGACCCGAAGATCTGAAGGCACTCATGCGATTTTTGGGGTTCACCAACTACTACTGTAAATTTATCTTGAATTACACAACTGTTGTTAAACCTTGAACTGATATGAATAAAAAAGGCGCGGATTTCTCAGTCTGGTCTGAAGAAGCATTACATGCTTTTTCAGCGATAAAGGAATTGTCACGGCGGACAGGATATCAAATACATAGAAAAATAAACAAACAAGTTTCTAGGCGAGAAGCTGGGGATCAAGGTCACCTCCTGACAAATCCCTACCAGCTCTCCCTATACTGCTATGCCCACGTTCAGACCCTTATGGTGGGAATAACGTGTCCTCGTGCCTGGACTGAAAATACCCTAAAATCCCTGAGATGGTGAAAGGGGGATAGAGGCAGCCTGCTCCCTCAGAACCTGGAGGGGCAGGCGTCTCTCTAACAGCCTAGACAGCAAACCACAAGAAAACAGAAACCAACTTATCTTTTCTGAGCAGGAAAAGCCAATCCTTCCTTCCTTGCTTCCACAGAGCCAGACAGAAGCTATAACCCGTAAGGAACACTGGGAGTAGGTGTGATTTAAACTGAAACCAACGACCCCACCCAGTGCACCTGAAGGGAGGCGGATCTAGCTCGACTCCAAAACAAAACAAAAGGCTAGACACGTGCTGCTAATCTAGCAGACCTCCGCACATAGCCTGAGCAGGACATGACAGGAATGTTTTGCTTCTGCTCCTATTCTGGTGCAACCTGATGTGTCACAACCATTCATTGTGGAAGTTGACACATCAGAGGTAGGGGTCTGAGCAGTCTTGTCGCAGGGTCCTTCTCCTAACAAATGGCGGGAAATGGGGGATTCGGAGGATCCTGCTCCGATATTGGCTGATGGGGTGGTTGTATCCGCCCTTTATCCCTTTATCCTGAACTTGAGGCAGAGGTGTTGGAGGCCCAGGGAGAGGCACCTGATTCCTGTCCTCCAGGGAAGTTGTTTGTCCCTTCTGAACTACAACACAAGGTGTTTATGGAAAATCAGGATACTGTTATTACGGGACACCCTGGGAGCAGATCCACTGTGGATCTCATTTCCCAGAGATTCTGGTGGCCAGGGTTACGTAAATGTGTTGAGGGCTATGTGGCAGCTTGTGAGACTTGTCTGCGTGCTAAGGTGACTCATACTCAGCCTTCAGGATCTCTACTTCCCTTGTCTATCCCATCCTGACCCTGGACTCATTTGTCCATGGACTTTATCACAGATTTGCCTAATTCCTCTGGGAAAACTGTGATTCTGGTGGTTGCTGACCGCTTTAGCCAGATGGCGCACTTTATACCATTATCAGGTTTACCTAATGCCAAAACTCTCGCTCAAGTGTACTCGTCTGGGAGTCCTGTACTCGTCTGGGAGTCCAATTGTTCTTCTCTTCTGCCTTTTTATTCTCAGTCGAACAGACTGAGCGCACTAATCAGAATCTGGAGACTTATTTGAGATGTTTTGTCTCTGAGAATCAAGAAGAGTGGTCTTCATTTTTGTCGTTGGCCAAGTTTGCCATAAATAACTGAAGACAGGAGTCCACTGATAAGTCGCCGTTTTTTGGTGCATATGGGTTCTATCCGCAGCACATTTTCTGGTGCTGAGACTTCTGGTATACCTGAAGAAGAAAGATTCTCCTCTTCGTTGTCATCTATTTGGCGGAAAATTCAAAACAATTTAAATAAAACGGGCAAAAAGTATAAACATATGGCAGACAAGAGACGTATGAGTGGTCCGGACCTGAGAGTGGGTGATTCTGTGTGGCTGTCCACAAGAAACATTAAGTTGAAGGTACCCTCTTAAAAGTTGGGGCCAAGGTTTATCGGGCTATACAAGATCTCTGCCATTATTAATCTGGTGGCTTTTCGTCTTGTACTTCCGCAGGCTTTGAAAATTCATGATGTGTTTCACAAGTCACTGCTTAAAAGATATGTCGAACCTGCTGAACCGTCCTCCCTGCCACCCCCTCCTGTCATGCTGGATGGTAATCCTGAGTTTCAGATTGCATGAATAGTGAACTCACGTGTTCTTTGTGGATCTCTTCAGTATCTCGTGCACTGGAAGGGTTACGGTCCAGAGGAAAGAATGTGGGTTCCAGCGACCGACATGAATGCCAGTCGCCTTGTGAAGGCCTTTCACAGGGTGCATCCTGATAAGGTCGGTCCTGGGTGTCCGCAGGTCACCCGTAGAAGGGGGTGTATTTTGTTGTTTGGCAGTATCTCACCTCTCCTCAGGTTCTGCTTGTTATCAGTGATAAGGCTCTATTTAGGTCCACCTCACACTGCTGACCATGCGGTTGATATTTTCTCCTTGGAGTTGCTAGAGCTTGTTTGTCTGGGATCTCCTGCTTCTCCATACATCTCTAAGCTAAGTACTAGTTGCCTTTTCTGTTTGTTGTTCTCTGGTGTGTTTTTGTTCTAGGCCTCAGGGAGACGCGGGTTTCTTCATCTGGGAAGGAACCAGCTGTCTCGTCTCATGCTACCTATCCTAGGGTTCGTCAGTTTTAGCAGGGCATAGGTATCTGGCGTATGAGCATTTCCACCATCAGGATCTGCTCATACTGGCAGGAGTTAGGGAAAGGCCTAGGGTTTTTTAGGAGGTCTGTAATATGTTTCCAAATATAAAACAAGGTCACCATCCCCCTTCTTTAACTTTTAAGGCCTAGACTGTTGTCTATTCCATTTGGATGTATTTGGTGTTTTCCCCTTCCCCATTACTCGTGAAAATGGGTTGCTTACTGACTGAGGTTTCTTATGTTTATGTGACTGCTGTAAAGCAAATCTCTAAGCTCTTCACAGCACAGCAAGTTGGCCAAGAGGGCTGCTGCATAATCATTCCCAAAAATATCACAAAAAAACGTACAATCAGAAAATTCATTAATTTTAGGCTATTTAATGTTGTATATAATAATAATAATATTATTATTATTTTAATGGTACCATCAACTTCTCATGTTTTATATATCAGAGTTTGAGTTAATGTAATGACGCCAGTTGTTCACAAGACTGGAGAACACGACACCTGTAGCAATCGACTTTCCCAGGTGCTAACGTGTCTGAAGGACTGAACTGTATAACTACCAGACAGTTACGAGAATAATATTATGAAGCACATATCAGCACTGGCAAACAGCAAATATACAGAAGTAAAAGACGACAAGAACTGAATGATGATGGCAACGGATGAAGGAGATGTCAGTTTAGCAATGAAGCAGACGATGCTGTACAGATTGAGGGCAGATGAATGACGGTAAACAGAAATAAGACACTAACAGAAACTGACCTTGATTTGCAATACTAACCGAGCCAGACCACAAGAAGGAGCTAAGACCTAGAGATAAATAAAAATAAAAAAAATCTCAGCAAACAGACAATAGCAGAATCCATAACAAACCTCAATGCTGGCAGCAATGAAAGGCAGGAGGACTACAGGCTCCAAGAGACACTGAACTAACAAAAATAAACTAGGTACACGAAACTAGGAATAATAAGGATTCTAGATACAAATACACACAGCTCACTCTATACCTGGCAACTAAAGAGCATGAAGGAACATTTAAAGGACAGCTAACCAATCAACTACTCCCTAAATTAACCAAGATGATTAACTGACCCTGGACCCTGCCCCAAACAATGTTAGTAAACAGGAGCAAAAGAGGCAATAGGGACATTTCTGCTGCTCATGCTGCTCATAACAGGTAAAACATTCTAAAAATTACAGGCATAAGAAACAATATGAGCTTACAGTCTACATGGAATAGGATAGATACTAGAAACAATAAAATGGGGTAAGCATCTCTAGATGAATACGTTGGTGGAATACTGATTGGGGGACTTTAGCTAGGTTATACACTTGTTAGGATGTTTAAAGACTTAATGGTTTAGGGAATACCATAAAACAGGGGAGGTGCGAGAGACGTCTCTGCATTTAAGAGTGTGAGGTGGTGATTAAAATGCTAGCGAAAAGGTTGTCATTGTGTAGTACCCCAGAGGGTGACACTACCATTCTTACACCTGGCTACTGTCTCTAATAGCTAGCAAAGAAGGTCATCTGTGTATTTATTTCCAGCTCCTCTGATACTGTGCCTTAATAATATTGCTATGCAACTGTTATGTATTGTATTTCATGCACTGTGCCTGGTTGTCCAGCAGGTGGCAGTGTATCTGGGAGAACATTTAGATAGAATGGATCTTACCACTCCTCCATTCTTCCCCTATTTTGGGCAGAAGTGGACAAGTCCCACTACCTACCAAGGTTTGAGTTTTAGAGTCCAAAGGGACCAGACATGATGCAGTGAGGGGAGCGTTCCCCCCTCCTTCTGTAGGAACCCCGGGGAAGCAGCTTGTAAAGCACGCCGGCTCCAGGCAGTTCACAGATGGAGTATTACGAGGGGGTCAAAGGCCAAAGGCACCCCACTCAACGGTGCTAGAACTGCTAGCAAGTCCAGTAACCAGACTGAAGCCAGAGAATAGCACAGCAGAGAGAGAGAAAGCAAAGTGTTCACATTTCCCTGCCAGTTTACCCTTAGCCTACTGGAGCCAAGAGTAAGATCAAGCATTGTTTGGATGACACAAGTTTATTCAAGTAAAACCGTTAAACTTCACCAAATCTGGACTCTACTTATTTCCACCAACTACAACTCCTTTGTTGCTGCAGAGCCTAACCCCAGTGAGCGACAGTATCCTGGTATGAGCACCCTGACACAAAATATTAGGCCACAACATACCAATTGGCATTCCTAAACACTGGGGCCCGATTGCCCCTGGGGGACAGCACGCCGCAATTGGCAGAGTGGAGGTTGCATGTGGGGTCGTGGCTTTGTATAATAAACCCTTTAGGGCAGTTGCCTGAGATTATACTTTCGGTGACCTATCCTTAGGTTAGGCCATTAATGTTTGGGTGGTGGAAATGAGACTTCTGTCGGCCAACATAATAAATGAGCCAGCATAATATTTAATAAGGCACAGAAACTAGGTCCCTGTAAGTGTTTTAGGTTAGTTCAGAATAGGTGTGTAAGGTGGTGGTGACGAAGCTAACTCAGCAGCGTTGACACCTGTGCAAGGACTGGAACAACAGACAATGGAAGAATGACCGGAGAAGTGACCCTTGGCAAGATGTGATTCAACTTTTACTGGAAATTGACTCTTTAAATGTGCTTCAGAGAAGTAAAAAGTACGTCAACATTACATTGTCTTTAAGGGTAGTGGTGACTCCTGCTCTGATGCCCAGTCGATTATCATTTATTGCGATTTGTCTCTAGCTCCTGCCTGACTCTTCTGGATAGCTAATTTCTTCTTCCAGAGTGCACTCAACCTCTGCCAGTCCCAATGCTTCTACGGTGGTGGGCTTTTCCTCCAGTCCTCAACTAGCTTCTTCAGAGACTCTCTCAGGCAGGCGTCTAGGGGCTCCAAAGTGATAACTGGCTAATCTGCTGGACCTCCAGTCCACACCTGCCTGACTATTTTGGGGGGAAACAGCACATTTATGTCAACTCCATGTGGTGTGGCCACTTGTACACTTCCGGCAACACGTTGTCTGTTGCAAACCTCGTCCCACCACCATGTTGGCTAATTTCATTTTTTGGCATTATGTAATGAAACATCCACTGCGTTAAAGAGAGTAGGTTTAGCGCAGACTATTAAACTCATCAACCACATTACAGTAGTTTTAATTCTGCTAATTAAAAATACTCTATATTGTATTACGGGCCTTCCCAGTAAGTAGAGAAGTGTTATTTTACCTCTATGAATACATCACTTTTGGCTAACTAACGCTTGGAAAAACATTACTTGATAAGCAGGAATAACAGAGGCTTTGTTCCACCAGCACGTTTTAGTGAGCGCGAGGACAAACAGGGACAGGTGTACTTGAGATTGTGATACCTCGTAACAAGTTTATTATGGAGATTAGCGCAAACTGTACCTGAACACAGGCGTGAAAGTTTACGAGAAGTTCACAGCTGAAAATAAGTTGTATCACTAGATGTAATGGGCAGAGAAGACAGTTGTAGCGCCCATAATGTTGCTTGGTCTATTGAGCCCTAAGAACTGGATGCTGGGCTTACCACTCACACCAGGAACCTTTTGGCTAATATTTTGGAGAGGGACTATTGTGCAGAAATTTCTATTGATTATCAATATATGTGAAATGTAACCCCCTGACGAAGCCGCAGGAAGCGGCGATACGTGTGGGGGCTCTGGTCCTTCCACTACAGCTGGTGTCAGACTAGTATCAATTATAATCACCATGTGGTTGTTTTTGCTTTATTTTTGTAGCACTAATATTGCTGCATTTTTACTTTCAGATATTCAGCACCATAAGGCCTCATGCACACGACCGTTGTTGTGTTCCGTTTCCGCAAAATGGGGTTCCGTTGTTCCGTGATCCTTTTCCGTTTTTGTTTCCGTGTGTCTTCCTTTATTTTTGGAGGATCACCAGACATGAAGGAAAGTAAAAAAAAATCTAAGACAGGTTTGCCATGCAAATGATAGCAAAAAAATGGACGTGGACGTGCGGGCTCGGATGACAATCTTGTGTGCCTCTGTGTTTTTTAGCGGTCCCATTGACTTGAATGGGTCCGCGAACTGTTTTCCGTGAAAATAATAGGACAGGTTATATTTTTTGGACGGACTGGAACCACGGATCACGGACGCGGATGACAAACGGTGCATTAGCCGAGTTTTCAACGGACCCATTGAAAGTCAATGGGTCCGCAGAAAATCACGAAGAAACGGCACAACGGACACGGAATAAAACAATGGTCGTGTGCATGAGGCCTAATCGACATTATTAATGTCCTGAGTTGTTACACTAATGTATTCACTGGCACTTTATAGGCACTGGTCACTTTATAGATTAGTTTTTTTTCTATTTGATTTACAGTGGGGAAAATAAGTATTTGATACACTGGCAATTTTGCAAGTTTTCCCACCTACAAAGAATGGAGAGGTCTGTAATTTTTTATCGTAGGTACGTTACAAATGTGAGAGACAGAATTGAAAAAAAAATCCAGAAAATAACATTGCATGTTTTTTAAATAATTACCATTTTATTGCATGAAATAAGTATTTGATACAATAGAAAAATAGAACTTAATATTTGGTATAGAAACCTTTGTTTTCAATTACAGAGGTCAGACCTTTCCTGTAGTTCTTGACCAGGTTTGCACACACTGCAGCCGGTATTTTGGCCCACTCCTCCATACAGATCTCCTCCAGATCTGTCAGGTTTTGGGGCTGTCGCTGTGCTACACTGAGTTACAGCTACCTCTAAAGATTTTTGATTGTTTCAGATCTAGAGACTGGCTAGGCCACTCCAGGACCTTGAAATGCTTCTTATGGAGCCACTCCTTAGTTTCCCTGGCTGTGTGTTTCAGGTCGTTGTCATGCTGGAAGACCCAGCCACCACCCATCTTGGGTCATATACCTTGGACAGGATGTAATGGACATTGCAGATGAGCTGCACTGGAGATAGTTGGATACACCCTGTGAATATACTGCTCTAATGTGATTTAATGTGCATTGCAAAGCTCCAATATAACTGTATTGTATTGTGAGTGTGTGTGTTGGGAACAACAATGATGTTATGCTGTCATCTCCTGGGCCAATTGTGTTATTACTGTTAGATAGTATGTGTGGGTGCACAGGACCTTTTAAACATGAGATTAAAGTTGTTAAGCTGTCCACTACCCAGTGGCTAGAAAGTGGGGGGCGGACGGACCACCAAATTTTGAAGAGTGGAAGAACCTATGTGATAGGGTGCAGAGATATGAATATGCCTGCAGGATAAAATAAACAGGGAATGCAAATGGATAGGAGGAAAGAGGGGGGAAAAGGAGCAAGGAAGGAAAAGTATAAAATGCAGAATTAATAAACAAATGAAGGAAGGACGCTTGAAATCCCCGATAAGAGATCATGAAATCAACTTCTTCTATAGAAACTCCCAAGACAACCGAGGGTGGGGTGGGTTTATAATTTTTCTTTTATCTATTTTTGTTATGAGAAATGAAGCAAGATAAGGATAGAATTTTGATGTTATTTAACCACTTCCCATCTGGGCCATTTGCCCCCTTCCTGACCAGGCCAAATTTTGCAAAACTGACATATCTCACTTTATGTGGTAATAACTTTGGAACGCCTTTATTTATCCAAGTCATTCAGAGATTGTTTTCTCGTGACACATTGTACTTCATGATAGTCATAAATTTGAGTCAAAATATTTCACCTTTATTTATGAAAAAATCCCAAATTTACCCAAAAATTTTAAAAATTCGCAATTTTCTAAATTTCAATTTCTCTGCTTTTAAAACAGAAAGTGATACCTCATAAAATATTTATTATTTAACATTCCCCATATGTCTACTTTATGTTGGCATCATTTTGGAAATGTCATTTTATTTTTTTAGGACGTTAGAAGGCTTAGAAGTTTAGAAGCAATTCTTCAAATTTTTAAGAAAATTGCCAAAACCCACTTTTTAAGGACCAGTTCAGGTCTGAAGTCACTTTGTGGGGCCTACATAGTGGATACCCCCATAAATGACCCCATTGTAGAAACTACACCCCTCAAGGTATTCAAAACCGATTTTACTAACTTTGTTAACCCTTTAGGCGTTCCACAAGAATTAAAGGAAAATGGAGATCAAATTTTTAAATTTCACTTTTTTGGCAGATTTCCCATTTTAATAAATTTTTTTCTTTAACACATCGATGGTTAGCAGCCAAACAAAACTTAATATTTATTACCCAGATTCTGCGGTTTACAGAAACACCCCACATGTGGTCATAAACTGCTGTATGGGCACACGGCAGGGCGCAGAAGAAAAGGAACTCCACATGGTTTTTAGATGCCATGTCCCATTTGAAGCCCCCTGATGCACCCTTACAGTAGAAACTCCCAAGAAGTGACCCCATTTTGGAAACTAGGGGATAAGGTGCCAGTTTTATTAGTACTATTTTTGGGTACATATGATTTTTTGATCATTCATTATAACACTTTATGGGGCAAGGTGACCAAAAAATTGGTTGTTTTAGCACAGTTTCTATTTATTTATTTTTACAGCGTTCACCTGAGGGGTTCAGTCAAGTGACATTTTTATAGAGCAGATTGTTACGGACGTGGCGATACCCAATATGTATACTTTTTCTCATTTATTAAAGTTTTACACAATAATAGCATTTTTGAAACAAAAAAATTATGTTTTAATGTGTCCATGTTATGAGAGCTATAGTTTTTTTATTTTTTGAGAGATTTTCTTATGTAGGGGCTCATTTTTTGCGGGATGAGGTGACGGTTTTATTGGTACTATTTTGTGGGACATACGCGTTTTTGATCACTTAGTGTTGCACCTTTTGTGATGCAAGGTGACAAAAATTGCTTGTTTTGACACAGTTATTTTATTTTATTTTTTACGGTGTTCACCCGAGGGGTTAGCTCATGTGATATTTTTATAGAGCTGGTTTTTACGGATGCGGCAATACCTAATATGTATACTTTTTTTTATTTGTTTCACTTTAACACAAAAATAGCATTTTTGAAACCAAAAAAATGATGTTTTAGTGTCTCCATGTTCTAAGAGCTATAGTTTTTTTTATTTTTTGAGAGATTTTCTTATGTAGGGGCTCATTTTTTGCGGGATGAGGTGACGGTTTTATTGGTACTATTTTGTGGGACTTACGCATTTTTGATCACTTGGTGTTGCACCTTTTGTGATGCAAGGTGACAAAAATAGCTTGTTTTGACACAGTTTTTTTTTTTTTTTTTTTTACGGTGTTCACCCGAGGGGTTAGGTCATGTGATATTTTTATAGAGCTGGTTTTTACGGACGCGGCAATACCTAATATGTATACTTTTTTTTATTTTTTCTATTTTTAACTTTTTTTTTTCATTCCTTACTTGGGGACTTTTTTTTTTACATGTGAAACTTTTTTAATTTTTTTATTTTCAACCTTTTATTTTTATTTTTTTTATTTTACACTTTTCGTCCCCCATAAGGTCATACAAGACCTCTGGGGGACATTTACTTCACTTTTTTTTTTTTTTTCACTGTTGATTTCTCCTGTAACTGGGGCTGACATAGTAGCCCCAGTTACAGGACAAATGCACCCCTAGAGAGGCTGTACAGCAGCAATCCAGCGCTGTACAGCCTCAGAGCAGGGCTGATCGAGGTCTCTGAGAGACCTCACACAGCCCCTGCACTCTCCGGTCACGGCGGTCACATGACCGCCGGGCCGGAACAGGAAGCGCATAGCGCTTCCTTCTCTGCAGACACAGCGCTCGGTGAGCGCTGTGTCTGCAGCGATCTAGAAGGCAGGGACACCTGGGCACTGTCCCTGCCTTGTCTTAGGGTTGCCCTGCTGTCACTGACAGCAGGCAACCCGATCAGCAGCTGCACGATTAGCGTGCAGCTGCACTTTCTGAAAAGACGTTCTGGAACGTCCGTTTAGAAATAGACGTCCACCCATAGGACGTTTATATCCTATGGGCGGACGTAAAGCGGTTAATGATAATTATGTAACATATGCTTGAGTATATTTCTGTATTTTTATTGCCTAGCCTTTTTCTTGTCTCGTTTTTTTTTTATATGCTGAAATTGAAAAAAAAAATATTGATTATAAAAAAAAAAAGTTGTTAAGCTGTAGAAAGCACAGTTGGAGCACATGACTGGAAGAGCACAACTAGAATTGCAGACAAGCCACATGGTCAGAAGCAGGAGTGTCTGAGGCTGATACAAAACTAGAAATAGCTGCTGCTGGAAATAAAGCCAGCAGTATTCCTGCATGTAGTTAGCTAGTAGTGTAGGTGATTGGTACTTGTGATAAGGGTACAACACCTCATGGAATACCTAGGTCCACAGAGCAGGAGAGCATCACAGAGTTGTTGAGAAAAGAACTGAGGGGTAGTGTTCCATCGAAGGCCTGTGTCCCTTGCTGACCCGATACTTCTATTAGGAACATTATACAATGAATTACTGCTAATCCCATGTTTGCCATCACCACCTCTCCTTGCTCTGTGTGCAGTTGCACTGCTGCTTCTAATTGTTAATCAGGTTCTGCAATAAATGCTGGCTGCCCTCTCATTCCTTGCCTGAGCTTAGGCTCCTAAGTTTACTAGTTTAATTAGAGAAACTGTGCTATTCTGATTGTCTGCCATTCAACTGAACTTCTGCCTGTTTATCAATTCTGATACTCCACTGCCTGCCCTGACTTTAGTCTGTCTACCATACTGACCCTTCCTTCATTAACCTTGGATAGTTTCACGGAATTGCATGAACTCTGCCTGCCTAGGCATCTGCCTGTTTACAGACTACAAGTATTGTCTGACCTCTTGGTGCTTCCCATCAGATAACGGCCTTAGGACTAGGCAAAAGACACACCGGTTGGTTGGTACACCCAATGCCCCTTACAGGTAGAAAGAAGTACAGTACCAAACAGTTGCAAATACCCATTACTGGGGCACACTGCACCTTTTCATTTGGATTACCTGCCTGCTACTTGTTGTTCTAACTCCTGAGCTAACCTTTAGCTCTGTTCCTATCCTATGCTCCTATATTTTCTTTTGGTCTGTCTCATTCTGACTGCTCTCCTGATGACCACATACTGCCCCATTCCTGACCATGATACTGCTATAACAGCGTTACTGCTGCTAATCTTAGACTATTCTAGGGACCGCAAATGGGGGATCTGTAACATCCCAGAGTATGTCACTAAAACTCTGTCACCCAGCTTCATGATGTTAAGATGTGAATGTGTTAATATCTTGTGTATTCTGATATTGTATTTGCCTGTATTGAATGTATATGTTGTGATATTCATGTACACCAGCAGGTGGCGGCAATATGCAGATAGTCTGTAGGACAGATTAGTATACCTAGACTGGAATATACCATTCCAGGCTAGCTTCCCCCATCTGAGGAGGAGTGGAATGTTCCCAGATCCTACTTCAGAGGGAGGACAGAAAGTTCTAGGCAGTGTACCAGCCACCCCCTGTTAGGGTAGGCTGTGTAAATAGGAGCTCCCAGAAACAGGGATCCCAACCAAGGATTCAGGCCTTTCTTGAGGCCCAAAAAGCAACCTTCCCAGCCTGAGTTCCTTACCTCAGCAAAGAAATCAGCCATCTTCAGAACTATTAGATCTCCAGGACGAAACCACCATTCCCTGCGAGCAGTCCTGTAAGTAACAGATTCCAAATACAAGGAGAAGATAAGTACCTCCATAGCTAGTCAGGCCCAAACCAAGCAGAACCCAAGACAGAGCAGAAGATAGATACCTGCCAGATCTATAGGCTTATGTACTAGATGCCACATATTGCCAACACCTGCTGGGACCTAAAGACTATTGCTGTATAATTGTATGGATCTAAAGCTGCCACTTATAACATCAAGTAAAGACAAGTTGGACCCTCTTTTCTGTGTGGAATTCCATCATTCCTTCATTACTCCTATTTACAGCACTTAATTTGTTGCATGTGAGCCAGGATACAGGAGTCCAGCCGTACTAAGGTAGGAGACACCGTTGACACAATACAGAGACAATATCCCCCTCTGGCATTCCTAACCTAGTACATGAACTATACCATCTTAAAGGGCCCTTTTACAGTACCTGCGCAAGCTGCAACTGGCGTCACAAACTTAGTTACACCTAAATCTGAACCACTGCATAGCAGCCCCAACTGACCCAGTGTCCTGCTCATTGCATCAAGTGGCGTCACGAACAGGATAGGATTGTATTGTGTGTCCATCCCTAAACAGCAGAACCGCATCTAATTGCACCAAAAAACAGACTTAAACCGCATGCTGCACAGTATAACAATCAGGGCTGAAGATTGTACCAAAACCGCTTAAAAAGTGATTGTCTTACTTGCATTGCTGTGCCAAGGAAAGCGCTGCACGTGCGCTGCAGCACTTGAAGAGTTAATTCGGCATTGTGGAGATTCGCCATATTCGTTCCAAGATAGCGCTGCATCTTCATGCTGAAAGACAAAGAAATCCAGAAACGCCCTCCCAGGAGCGTGAAAATGAGGAATACGCCCCCCAGAAGCAGGAAAATATGACTACACCCCCTCAGGAAAAGCGTGAAGATATCGAATACGCCCCTTCAGGAGCGGGAAAAATCGAGCCTGCCCCCCTTGAGCTTTCTATTGTGCACCGAGGTGATAAAGTCTCCACCCCTTGGGCTGCACCCTCAGATCCTGCTATTTGCCAGAAGGAAGAGGAGGCCAAGATGGCGTTTCCCCAGCCTAATTGGAATCAGATGGCGATATGTGGTGAAGCCGTCTATGAGGAGCGTCCGCCTGAGATCCATGTCTCACAGATCATAAAGAAAGGTGGACCCTCAATATTCTATACCATGCTGGAGGCTGTGGATTCCTCCCAAGCCAAGGCCGAAGCACCCCTCACCTTGCCCAGCATTCCGGAGGAGACCGCGGCTGAAGTCCCGGCTCCTGCTGCTAAGAACTTAGACCTGATCAAGTTCCCGGAGGCCGTGGATCCCTCCGCTCTGTCAAGTGCTCCAGCGGAAGGCGACGCACCTCTGAAGATGGAGGTGGATGTCGTGTCTGCACCCGCGGAGGACGTCGCTGACGTCGCTACCCCAGTCGACAACTCATCGACCGCACAGATGAAGATGGCCTCTCCTGACGACATCCAGAAGGCACCGGAACCGGCCGCCCGGCCGCAACCACAGGTAGGAGCTGCCGCGCTCCCTGAGGCCCCGGCCCGGTCCGTGCCCATCCATCCGCCACGTCCCGAAACCCCAGCAACCGCCATTAACCTTAGGCCTGCCACGCCACTACCGCCAAATGGTGCGGCGGAGGCGGCTGGAGATTCCACTCCGCCGCCCAGCTATGAGCAGCTCCGCAGCCTCCAGACCGCATAGGAATACAAATCCGCGGTTGAAGAATGTGTGAAGCAAGTGATAGATAACCCCCAGGCCGGAGACCCCAAGCTCACCCGACGAACCGGAACTGTCCTGTGGTTCTCTGTGGAACGTGGTGTTGGATTTGTGCAGGACAGTCACTCCGGCACCGAATTGTTCGTAGGCCACCGTTCAGTCAAAAGGCACTACTTGCCCCAGGCCCGGCATAATCTATATTCAGGGGACCAGATTGAGTTTACCCCCATGCGGTCCATGCAAGGACTTTTTGCAACTGGCGTCACCTTGCTACAGAAACCACTCTCTCCTGCCATCAACCCAGAGACCTGGCAGGAAGATCCAGGCTCTGCGGCCAGGACCAGGTGCCTGCAGGAAACCCCAGACGGCCGCCTAATCTTCAGAGAACAGCCTCAACCAGCCCCTGCAACTCTCATTCCGGGTTTGTCACCGCCACCAACCCTGAGGGTAGGACAAATCAATAACAGTGTGCTGACATTTAATCCCAAGGTGCAGCCGTGTTTTATGCCTCCCTATACGCTCCCTTGGAAGCAGTCTGCACAATCTGTTCCAGCTCTCCCTGCACCCATGCAGCCAGAGGTTCTGCCAATCCCCACACCGGCTGTGGATTCCGGTCTGCAGCAGGCAACAGCTACCTTCTCCAGGCTAGCAGTACAGCCAATTCCTACAGTTACAGGTAGAGGTCGCTGGCGTACTACAGTCAATACCACCTTAAGCCACCAGCAGAGGCTAGAGCAACCTCTGAGGAGGTTCAGCAGCTCTAGTAGTGATGAGGAGATGGATGCCTACCTATAAGGTGTCCCCACTAAAGAAAGTCAACAAATGACATTGTTTTGGGAGCCACTCCGTGGACTGCTACCTGACGGGTGAGGACCTGTTGGCATTGTTTGTGTGCCATTTTAACCGTTTGTGTTTCAGGTTGCCATTGTTCTGTCCTCATCCAGATGGTCATGTCAGTTAGGACTCCCCCCATCAGCACTTAACCCCCTCAACTCCAAGTTGAAAGTTTTATCCCCTTTCTCAGGTTACTTGATAGCCTGCTGCTATTAACTTTTAACCCTTTGGATTACAATTGACTCTTTTGCCCTGTGGATTGCAAAGGAACTTTTATCAGATTCCAGAGGATTCTGCAACTTTAAGCACTTCCAGGAATACGGACTCAAGTTATTGTGGAGTCTATCCTTGCACTTATAGAATTTGCACTATTTTATAAAATGTTTTATTGTAACATAAAAGCTTGCACTTTATAACTTATGTCATTGTAACCAGTTTACAAATGTTATGCAACGTTAAAGATTTCCTGCCCATTGTGTGTATTATCTCTCCAGGTGCCACAATGTGATTTTATGTATTGTCTACCATGATTGCACTTACCATTGCACTTAACAAAAATTGTAGCAACTTACCTAAAGTGTGCCTTTTCACAGCTCTTGTTCTCTCCCCCCTTACACGGACTGTCTTCATACGGACGTTGTACACCAATGGCCTACACCCGGTGAAGTATACCCATAGGTACCCAGGGTAGGACCAAATTGTAAGTCCTGACAGGTCTAGTTTCACAGGTACCCCTGCTGCTTCAGGAATCGTTAGAAGCCCTAGGCTGCTCCTTCCCGCTTGTTTTATGTTCCGGATTGTTCCCATCCGGAGGTGTCTCATTTCCAGGAGCGCACAGGATTAAAGACCCTCCTCCTGTGACTTGCCAGAAGTGTACGGAGACGACGCATACCTCCCCTTCTGAGCCCTTTTGCCTAAGGTAAGGCGCCACAAGCCTTAGAGCCACAATTTAGCTTCCTCTTAGACATCATAGTGATCGTGCTATAAGCCAAATTTCTTCAGGCTATGATACAGGGAAGGGAAAACAGGATAAAGCCACCCTTCTATTTGCGGGCTTTGCATTACACAATGGTGCGATTACGGAGTAAAGACACCCCCATGCTTTCTTTGATGTTTAAAGGATCCAGAACATACAAAGTCAGTCAGCGATGCATGCTTTGTGCAGTTATAGGTTCACTGGTTATACCAAGATAAGGAAACTGTGTGTTGGACACCTTATGCTAGCGGGCAGGAACCTCGAGGAAACCGTTCAATGTTTTGTCTATGTAATGTCTTATGTGTATATTCACGCAGCACTTTGTATTAATTGGGTACCCAGAGCTATTCCGCACCGCCTAATATACGCCGAGGACGGCTTCACTTAAAGTAAGCGGGTATGTAACATCCCAGAGTATGTCACTAAAACTCTGTCACCCAGCTTCATGATGTTAAGATGTGAATGTGTTAATATCTTGTTTATTCTGATATTGTATTTGCCTGTATTGAATGTATATGTTGTGATATTCATGTACACCAGCAGGTGGCGGCAATATGCAGATAGTCTGTAGGACAGATTAGTATACCTAGACTGGAATATATCATTCCAGGCTAGCTTCCCCCATCTGAGGAGGAGTGGAATGTTCCCAGAACCTACTTCAGAGGGAGGACAGAAAGTTCTAGGCAGTGTACCAGCCACCCCCTGTTGGGGTAGGCTGTGTGAATAGGAGCTCCCAGAAACAGGGATCCCAACCAAGGATTCAGGCCTTTCCTGAGGCCCATAAAGCAACCTTCCCAGCCTGAGTGCCTTACCTCAGCTGGATGACAAATAAAGCAGACATCTTCAGAACTATCAGATCTCCAGGACGAAACCACCATTCCCTGCGAGCAGTCCTGTAAGTAACAGATTCCAAATACAAGGAGAAGATAAGTACCTCCATAGCTAGTCAGGCCCAAACCAAGCAGAACCCAAGACAGAGCAGAAGATAGATACCTGCCAGATCTATAGGCTTATGTACTAGATGCAGAATATATATATATATATATATATATATATATATATATATATATAATTCCTGCCACATATTGCCAACACCTGCTGGGACCTAAACACTATTGCTGTATAATTGTATGGATCTAAAGCTGCCACTTATAACATCAAGTAAAGACAAGTTGGACCCTCTTTTCTGTGTGGAATTCCATCATTCCTTCATTACTCCTATTTACAGCACTCAATTTGTTGCATGTGAGCCAGGATACAGGAGTCCAGCCGTACTAAGGTAGGAGACACAGTTGACACAATACAGAGACAATATCCCCCTCTGGCATTCCTAACCTAGTACATGAGCTATACCATCTTAAAGGGCCCTTTTACAGTACCTGCGCAAGCTGCAACTGGCGTCACGAACTTAGTTACACCTAAATCTGACCCACTGCATAGTAGCCCCAACTGACCCAGTGTCCTGCTCATTGCAGATCCTCCTGCAGCAAAGTCTACACCTCTTCTACAGAGGTGAAGACCAGGGGATCCCTCGGACTCCACATGTCAGTCTAGTCAGCATTACATTGATTACAGCTTAGAGAATCCATGTTTTGGGAACATGACTGCAACAAGGTCCTGATAGTTATAGACAGATATAGGACAGACCATGATGTCTGGATTCCACTGAATTCTCTCATTATGACACCTTTTAGAGTAAATAGGAGGACGTGGTATCCATAGCAAACTTCGGAATGGTGTTTTCCTCTCTTGATTTTGGTTCACAGGTTTTGTTTGCGAAGGTTGATGCCTGGACAGTGAGGAAATATTATGTCTATACCTATTGACGTGCCTATAGGGATTAATAGACGACTATTGTGCATTCTCTGTCCTCTTACATTCAGTTCATAATGGTGATTTGGTGTCAGGAGTTTCTGAAGTACCAGGAAGCTATTTTTTATCTTGAACAAATAAAAGTGACATGGTTCCTTCTCTTGGCAGTCATCCGTATGAATGGAGGAAATCGAATCTTTATCTAATTATGTTGTTGTATCTGGATGAGGTTCTGATGAATCTTTATCATCCAAATCTTTGATGGAACCATAAGCCCTGGAGAAAGTGAGGGGAGGCATTTACTTCTGCTCACTGGCCACTTGTAGCCTGAGAATCGCCAGCTGCCAACTTCAAGGAACCACAGATACAATTCTCGCATAAGGCTAACATGACTCTCTGGTTTAGATTTTTCTATGGTTCTGACACCTATGAGAAGATATAGGTTTACAGCTGTGCCAGTTGATACGCCACTTGTGTTGGAGCTGCCAAAACTGTGTAGCACAGCCCACTCGGCTGTTTCCATAATCCAATCTACATCCCCCAGAGGTGGGACCCACATCCCGTGGATGTGTCATAAATGTTTGAAATGGGAATATCCTTTTGAAAGGGGTTCTCCTGAACGTCGATGAGATATCCTTAACCTTCAGGAGCCCGCTGATCAGAAAATTGAAGGGGGTCTTGCTACATCCAGTTAATTGATGACATAGCATGTGAATGGTATGGCTGTGAATGTTACAGAAGCTCAGAGCTCAGACATAGTCACCCATATGGATAAACTGCTCTGTCTGTGCAAATAATGAATGGGATGTGTGCAGCCCCTTTATTGTTAATTGCCAATCCAATTTAAACCTCAATCACTTTATGGGCTCTGTTTTAAGGATAGGTGCGTGTCCCAGGGTTGGGACCCACACCTATCAGACATTGGGGCATGCATATCTTTGCCATATGCCACCAATGTCTAAGATGAGACAACCCCTTTAACCTGTTTGGGACACATGACGTACCGGTACGTCATGATGCCCTGGTACTTAAGAACACATGACGTACCGGTATGTCATGTGTATTTATGATCACCGCCGTATCGGACCTGCGGTTTGCTGCGTTTCCAGGTTATTTGGGTCTCTGGTGACCCGATAACCTGGAATAGGATGGTGATCGGTGGTGTAATAATACACCACCAATCACCATCCTGCAATCCTGAGAGGTGATGGTGACATCACCTCTCAGGATCGCTTCTGATTGGCTGCAGGGTGGGCAGGAGGTTTAAGTTACTGCAGCTCTGCTCTCCTCCTACTTTCTGTGTCTGGGAGCGAGGAGAGAGGAGCCTGGGTCCGATCTGTGCCCAGCAACCATCTGGCACTAAAAGGTACATAGGGACAGGTTAGGGAAAGGTTAGGTTAGGCAGGGATATTCAGGGAAAGTTTAGAAAAAAAAAAAAAAGTTTAACTGTTGCATCACCCTGACCGGGTGTCTGGGGTCCACAGCACAGCAGTGTGACCCTAGACCCCCCAGGGGTGCTGCAGCTTGCCCCCCTGCCCCCCAAACATTTTTTGGGGCGCAAGCATTTTTTTTTTTTCTGTTAGGTTTAGGGCAAATTCCACGAACACCCGTGCTCCCACACACACGCACACTAAATAAAGTTTTCCACGCACGCACACACACACTCCCCTATGGCCCGCCGGGTGTTCTTGGCCGAGGAGGCATATGCCCAGCTTGCCTCCGACTCTGAGAGCCCCAGTGAGGACGAGGATGACCCCACTTTCCTCTTGTCATCCGCGTCCTCCTCATCATCATCTAGCGATGATGATGAGCCCCCAAGGAAGCGGAGACGCCGCCAGGCAGAGCAAGGGGACCGCCATGCCAGGGACCCTGTGGCCCACACTATTACGAGCAGCTCTGGGGCTCGTACTAGTTTTCCGGCCCACCAGATACGTGCACCTGAGCCCCCTACCGGTGAACTTGCATAGTGTACCCCAGAGGATTTTGAGCCTGTGATTCCTGATTTTGTTGGCCAACCAGGAATCCAGATTCCCACAGTGGGCTTCACTGAATATGACTATTTAAGTCGTTTTTCAGTGACCACTTTGTGAATCTGATGGTGGAGCAAACGAACTTGTTCGCCCAACAGTTCATTGCTCAACACGCGGGCTCCTTTTTGGCTAGGGCCGGTGGCTGGACTCCGGTCAGTGCAGCCGAGATGAGGACGTTTTGGGGCCTCGTGCTGCACATGGCCCTAGTCAAAAAACCCAGTGTCAGGCATTACTGGAGTGGGGACGTCCTCTACCAGACCCCACTTTACAGTACGGCCATGACACGCTCCCATTTTGAGGCCATTCGGAAATGCCTGCATTATGCAGATAATGCAGCATGTCCCCCCCAAGGTGATCCTGCCTATGACCGCCTGTACAAAATCAGGCCGGTCATCGATCACTTTGGGACCAAATTTTTGGAGGCCTATGTACCTGGAAGGGAGGTCGCGGTTGATTAGTCTCCTATTGCTTTCAAGGGGAGACTCATTTTCCGCCAGTATGTGCCCTCCAAGCGGGGGAGGAATGGCGTGAAGCTGTACCAACTTTGTGAGAGTACCTCAGGGTACACTTACAAGTTTCGTGTGTACGAGGGGCGAGATTCCCGTATTGAACCCCCAGAATGTCCCCCCACTCTGGGTGTTAGCGGGAAACTTGTGTGGGACCTTATGCACCCACTGCTAGATAAGGGTTACCACCTGTACGTGGATAACTTTTATACTAGTATCCCCTTGTTCCAGTCCCTCCCCGCCAGATCCACGTCCGCTTGTGGGACTGTACGTTAAAATCAACGCGGCCTCCCTACCCACCCCCTCCAGGTACCTATCCTCAGGGGTGAGACCCGTTCCCTTACCAGTGGAAACCTGTTGCTGGTCAGATATAAGGACAAGAGGGATGTCCTTGTACTGTCCACAATTCACGGTAACTGCATCACCCCTGTCCCTGTGCGAGGTACTGCGGCAACGGTCCTCAAGCCCGATTGTATCGTCGACTACAATCGGTATATGGGAGGAGTTGATCTCTCTGATCAAGTCCTCAAGCCATATAATGCCATGCGCAAAACCCAGGCATGGTACAAAAAAGTTGCGGTCTACTTGGTACAGGTTGCCTTGTACAACTCTTTTGTCCTGTCCCAGAGCGCTGGCAACACAGGGAAATTTCTCCAGTTCTATGAGGCAGTCCTCAAGGCCATGATCTTTTCTGACCGGGAAAGAGCAGGCCGGAGTACCTCGGGAACTGGAGGTACCCGGATCGTCCCTGGCCAACACTTTCCAGGTGTGGTTCCCCCATACTGGAAAGAAGGGACGGACCCAAAAAAGGTGCAGAGTGTGTCACAGGAGGGATATGGAAGGACACCACCACTCAGTGTGACACGTGCCCCGATCATCCGGGCCTCTGCATTATTAGTTGCTTCAGGGAGTATCACACTTCCATGGAGTACTAAATTTATAATTCGCTTCCCCAATTTTAATTCCATTTAGCCACTGACAATCAAAAAAAAAAACTATGGTTCTCAGACTTGAGACACCCAAAAAAATTTTTTTTTTTAATAATGATATTTTATGAAACTAAAATAAATTAAAAAGTAGACATATAAGGTATGAGCCCCTACCTAAGACAATCGGCTAAAAACTAAAAAAAAACTGACTCTTAGACTATGGAGATACCAAAATGTTTTTTTTTGTGTTTAAAAAAGGATAATATAGTGTAAAACCTAAATAAATTAAAAAAAAGTAGACATATTAGGTATCTCCTCGTCCGTAAGAATCTGTTCTATAAAAATACCCCATGACTTAACCCCTCAGATGAACACGGTTAAAAAAATAAAATAAAAAAGGTACCAAAACAGCTATTTTTTGGCAAATTTTCAATTTTAATCAATTTTTTCCAGTAACAAAGCAAGGGTTAACAGCCAAACAAAACTTAATATTTATTACCCCGATTCTGTAGTTTATAGAAACACCTCATATGTGGTTGTAAACTGCTGTATGACCAAACGGCAGGGCGCAGAAGGAAAGGAACGCCATATGGTTTCTGGAAGGCAGATTTTGATGGCCTTTTTTTGGCACCATGTCCCATTTGAAGAACCCCTGATGCACCCCCAGAGTAGAAACTCCATAAAAGTGACCCCATCTAAGAAACTACAGACCTCAAGGTATTCAAAACAGATTTTACCAACTTTATTAACCCTTTAGGTGTTCCTCAACAGTTTATGGCAAATGGAGATGAAATTTCAGAATTTCTATTTTTGGTAACCTTGCCTCGCAAAAATGTAATATAGAGCAACCAAAAATCATATGTACCCTAAAAATAGTCCCAAAAAAACTGCCACCTTATCCCGTAGTTTCCAATATGGGGCCACTTTTATGGAGTTTCTATTATAGGGGTGCATCAGGGGGGCTTCAAATGGGACATGGTGTAAATAAACCAGTCCAGCAAAATCTGCCTTCCAAAAACCACACGGCACTCCTTTCACTCTACGCCCTGCCGTGTGCCCGTACAGTAGATTACGACCACATAATACTGCAAACTACAGAATCAGGGCAATAAATATTGAGTTTTGTTTGGCTGTTAACCCTTGTTTTGTTACTGGAAAAAATGGATTAAATGGTTTCTACCACCAGAATTACTGTTATGTAGCTGACTGACATTAGCGATGCTCTAATGTCAGCACTACATAACAGTATGTTTCTAACATTTGTCCCTGCAGCCGTTTTTGTAAAAAAAACACTTTTATAATATGCTAATGAGCCTCTAGGTGCTATGTGGGCGTAAAATCAGCACCTAGAGGCTCCGTCCACTCATGCTTTATCCTGCCCAGGTCCAGTGTTCTGCCAGCCCCGCTCCTCTTGATTGATGCCACTGTTCCCTGCATCGTTGGCGAAATCCCGCGCCTGCGCCGATCACTTCTGTCTTCGGCGCAGGCGCAGTGAGTGAAGGCCGCTCTCCTGATGCCGGCTTCCTCACTGTGACGCAGTCGGCGCAGGCGCAGTGAGGAATCCGGCACCAGGATCGCATTTTTCACTCACTGCGCCTGCGCCGAAGACAGAAGTGAATGGCGCAGGCGCGGGATTTCGTCAACGATGCGGTGGACCGTGCCATCAATCAAGAGGAGCTGGGCGGGCAGAACAGGGGACCTGGGCGTCATAAAGCGTGAGTGGACGGAGCCTCTAGGTGCTGATTTTACGCCCACATAGCACCTAGAGGCTCATTAGCATATAATAAAAGTGCTTTTTTTACAAAAACGGCTGCAGGGACTAATGGTAGAAACATACTGTTATGTAGTGCTGACATTAGCGCATCGCTATATCAGTCAGCTACATAACAGTATTTCTGGTGGTAGAAACCCTTTAAAATGGAAAATTTGCCCAAAAAATTAAATTCTGAAATTTCATCTCAATTTGCCAATAACTCTTGTGGAACACCTAAAGGGTTAACAAAGTTAGTAAAATCAGTTTTGAATACCTTGAGGGGTGTCAATTTTGGGTGGTTTCTATTATGTAAGCCTCACAAAGTGACTGCAGACCTGAACTGGTCCTTAAAAAGTGGGTTTTGGAAAATTTCTGAAAAATTTCAAGATTTGCTTCTAAACTTCTAACCCTTGTAACATCCCCAAAAAATAAAATATCATTCCCAAAATGATCCAAACATGAAGTAGACATATGGGGAATGTAAATTAATAACTATTTTTGGAGGTATTACTATGTATTATAGAAAAATAATACCAAAAACCCACAAAGGGGACACACAGTACATATAATAGCTTTATTATACAGTAGTAAATTACAAACAATTAAAACATAAATTGTAAATGAAGCAGCAATGCAAGTAGGTGCTGCGACAAGCAGCTCACCTGCTGTACCAAGAGAAACGGATCACCACAATCTAAAATGCTCACTTCAAGGAGAAATGAAGGGGCACTAGTAGCTGTGGTATCACAAGGTAATTAAAAAATTTCACCCAAATATCCTAATATTAAATGCCACTATAAGGCTAGTCGGTGGGCCCAAAAAGTGAACTAAATACATAAATAGGCTAGGGATAAATATAATAATGAAAAAATACCTTGGTAAACAGCCAAAGGGATCCGATCTCTGGACAGCAGGGAGCACACCCCGACTCACGTTTCACTACCGCTTTCTCAAGGGGCCTCTTGAGAAAGCGGTAGTGAAACGTGCGTATTGCATTCCAGATAGAAGAATAATTCTGGACAGGGCAGACATACCACAGCTGCTGTATAGGGGACCAGTAGGTGAAACACATAGGTGACATTAGTGAAGCACGGACATCACAGGGATCCATTGAGTTTGATGTGGAAAAACCACTGAGTCGTGCACTATTTTGGTAGGTGATGTGGACCAAACCTAGCCATTGATGTCAATGGGTCCGTGAAAACCACTGACACAACACGGATGGCATCCATGATCTGTCAGTGGTTTTCACGGACCATTGGTAGGAGATGCTCTGGAAATTAACTTTCAGTTGAGCAGTGTTACTGGAATACATGCAGAACCCTAGGGCAGGAGGTATCTTTAAATGGTTTGTTATGTAATATACTGGTATGTATTGCCATGTTATGTATTTCACTCAACATAATTATGACTGGATGGCAAAGCCAGGGTTAATAATCCTGTCTCAGCCTTTGAAGGAGGTTAGATGAGGGCTGGCCCCACCCCTAACCTTAGGTCATTCTAGATTGGAGTTGTTAGCGAGAGGAAGCCATGACTTGTGCGCCCTCCTCTTAGGCCGAAAAAACCTGAAGGAGTAAGACAAACAAGACAATTAGAGAACCTAGAGTCTGCATGGCCGACCATTGTAGTCAGTTAGGTAACCTGCTACCAAAAGCTGTTGAGGCTTTACTGCTGTGAGGGGCACTGTTAAGTAACCCATCACACTTGGACACATCCTGGCCAAACGTGCCATCAAGAGCCTATATCCCGCAGTGGATATTACAGCCACCATTGCAAGAGTACGATTGCCTGCCATAGATTCTGTAGGAAAAAACTAAACAGATAGTGAGGGAAGAGTGCCCATGTTGAAATCCATACATCGATATCTGGGGAAAATTGCACTGTTTACAGTTGGAACTGTGGTTTGCTATCGTTGGACGTGCTACAACTCCTATTTTGCACTACAGTAAAGAAAGACGTTTACTCTGTTAAATAAGGCCTGGTTACTGACTCCTGCACCCTACGCTGAACATTCACTCTACACCCCTGCCATGCACCAATACAAACATTCAACATCACAGGCCCCCCGACTACCATCAGGGGGAATGCAAATTTTTCGAAGACAGACATGTCAGGATACACAAGACGCCATGTTGGGCACCATGACAATTTTTCCTCTGTACGTTCTGGCCTTGCAGGTGTTTCTGTGTAGAGAGTGAGAGGATAATGACGTATGAAATTGACCATCAAGTTTCACATCTTCAAGAACAATGGAGTTTGTGTCTGCGATTGGAAGCTGTCCAGAAGTTAATCTGAGTAAGAAAACATCACAAAAGAACATTGTATTGTGCATCATTGTCAAACACTTGAAAACCGCCGCTTGTCAGCGATGAAACCTGCAGATAAATAGGGAGGTTGTACAGATTATTCACATTGTTCAGATCCAAATCATAGTAACACATTAGCCACGAGGCTTCAATTATACTTCTTCGGTGAACCAGTGAACCCTAAAAACTAGTAGGTAACCACTTGTTATGACTTTCCACTTGGTCCGCCCAAGAAATGAATGCAGGGCATCTCAACTACTTAGGCTGAGTTCACATGCCGGACTTTTGTCTACGCTTCAAAAATCTTCCTCTGAGTGGAAAACTAACGGACCCCATTATAGTCTATGAGGTCTGTAGGCTCCGTTCAGCTCAGTTATGTGCCAAATCCATCCTTTCAGTTCTCCTGCTCGTATTACAGAGCAGGAGAATGGAAAGGCTGAACACTGATGTGAACTCAGCCTTATTATCTGGAAACAGGGGCAGACTGGGAACTTAAAGTGGACCTGGAAAAAAATAAAATAAAAGTGTTGTAGGTGGGTCCAAATTGACAGAGGTGGGGCAACAAAAGTAGATGGGTCCAATACAAGTTGCCAGAGTCAGTAATACCGCAGTGAAGCACAAAAACCTCCTCAAAAGCTGTCCATCTATGGTGGCCATCAATATCTTCTGTCCTCCTCCTCCTCCTCCTCCAGTTGTCTCTAATATGGACATGGAGCAGTGGGCTTAGGAAGCAAGATGTGGGCCACAACACCAAGTTATCAACAAGATCCCTTTTAGAGACCCTCGGGTTATTATTTGATTATATTCTAATGGTCTGTAGGACCATAAATCCCTATAGGGGTCCCTAACTAATATTTAAAATCTTATCTTTATTATTTCACTACAAAAAAACTTATAAGGAATATACAGTGGGGGAAATAATTATTTGACCCCTCACTGATTTTGTAAGTTTGTCCAATGACAAAGAAATGAAAAGTCTCAGAACAGTATCATTTCAATGGTAGGTTTATTGTAACAGTGGCAGATAGCACATCAAAAGGAAAATCGAAAAAATAACTTTAAATAAAAGATAGCAACTGATTTGCACTTCATTGAGTGAAATAAGTATTTGAACCCCTACCAACCATTAAGAGTTCTGGCTCCCACAGAGTGGTTAGACACTTCTACTCAATTAGTCACCCTCATTAAGGACACCTGTCTTAACTAGTCACCTGTATAAAAGACACCTGTCCACAGAATCAATCAATCAAGCAGACTCCAAACTCTCCAACATGGGAAAGACCAAAGAGCTGTCCAAGGATGTCAGAGACAAAATTGTAGACCTGCACAAGGCTGGAATGGGCTACAAAACCATTAGCAAGAAGCTGGGAGAGAAGGTGACAACTGTTGGTGCGATTGTTCGAAAATGGAAGGAGCACAAAATGACCATCAATCGACCTCGCTCTGGGGCTCCACGCAAGATCTCACCTCGTGGGGTGTCAATGGTTCTGAGAAAGGTGAAAAAGCATCCTAGAACTACACGGGAGGAGTTAGTTAATGACCTCAAATTAGCAGGGACCACAGTCACCAAGAAAACCATTGGAAACACATTACACCGCAATGGATTAAAATCCTGCAGGGCTCGCAAGGTCCCCCTGCTCAGGAAGGCACATGTGCAGGCCCGTCTGAAGTTTGCCAATGAACACCTGAATGATTCAGAGAGTGACTGGGAGAAGGTGCTGTGGTCTGATGAGACCAAAATAGAGCTCTTTGGCATTAACTCAACTCGCTGTGTTTGGAGGAAGAAAAATGCTGCCTATGACCCCCAAAACACCGTCCCCACCGTCAAGCATGGGGGTGGAAACATTTTGCTTTGGGGGTGTTTTTCTGCTAAGGGCACAGGACAACTTATTCGCATAAACGGGAAAATGGACGGAGCCATGTATCGTGAAATCCTGAGCGACAACCTCCTTCCCTCTGCCAGGAAACTGAAAATGGGTCGTGGATGGGTGTTCCAGCACGACAATGACCCAAAACATACAGCAAAGGCAACAAAGGAGTGGCTCAAGAAGAAGCACATTAAGGTCATGGAGTGGCCTAGTCAGTCTCCGGACCTTAATCCAATCGAAAACCTATGGAGGGAGCTCAAGCTCAGAGTTGCACAGAGACAGCCTCGAAACCTTAGGGATTTAGAGATGATCTGCAAAGAGGAGTGGACCAACATTCCTCCTAAAATGTGCGCAAACTTGGTCATCAATTACAAGAAACGTTTGACCTCTGTGCTTGCAAACAAGGGTTTTTCCACCAAGTATTAAGTCTTTTTTTGTTAGAGGGTTCAAATACTTATTTCACTCAATGAAATGCAAATCAGTTGCTATCTTTTATTTAAAGTTATTTTTTCGATTTTCCTTTTGATGTGCTATCTGCCACTGTTACAATAAACCTACCATTGAAATGATACTGTTCTGAGACTTTTCATTTCTTTGTCATTGGACAAACTTACAAAATCAGTGAGGGGTCAAATAATTATTTCCCCCACTGTATGAGAAAAAAGAACACAATTAAAATTGTCAGTTAGCAATGGAGTGTGAGATGATTGTTATTACTGCTGGTTGCTTTCTGCAACCATTGATAGCCTATTAATATCTGTGGATTGTAGAGTGCATGGGAATATTTATTCCATATATGAGTTCACATTTACCCTGTGGGGGTCATGAGTTGGTGTCTAACTCGTCCTGAGATTGATATAGACGCGAGTATTCCAGTTTCATTTGTACATCATGGCGTGTCCTTTTTCACAAGATCAAAATCACACTTTCAAAGTACTTGTGTCAGGAGAATGTAAGGAGCTACCACTATCTAGCAACCATTTGATTAACAGTGTTGCCACCCCTTTAGGCTGACACTGTTGTAGCAATTCACAAGTAGACACACTTTGCTAGTATAACTATACTGTTACCTCCATTTGTGTTTGTGGAGGTCAGTATACCATCGCTCTATACCCACTCCCTTTCTGTGTGCGGCTCTGTTTATATGCAGCTCTATCTCACCTCTATACTGATATTAGAGCACTACGAGTCAATTGTACACCACTCTATATTTCATCCCTCACTATAATTCAGCTCAGAGTCCCTATGCTACTCATGAACAATCCACTAGACTTTTTCACTACTCCGTAACTGTCTAAAAATAGATCACACTATACCACCCCTCCCGACATGTTTCGCCACAGACGTGGCTTCGTCAGGGGATGTGGGGTTGGATAGACGCGCGCGCTCGTACGGACCTCCCTTTATGCTCATTAGCGTCCCTCCCTCCTGTTTATCCCTGCCAATCCCTGTCCGTTCACTCTGGTCAGTGCACGTGTCCACTGACGCACATCCTCTAGTCCGTGTATGTGTCATTACAGCTACGCTTCCTTATTCCGTCCATCGCCGATGACGTAAGGTAAACAATATTCACTGTTGTTTATATGATATTCATACCGATCTATCCATAAGGAGGCGATCGCTGACAATCACGGGTGACGTAGGATAATTAGTACTCAATTTTATCCACGATGTTAATATTGGCATATCCATAAAAACGGCCATCACTGATAATCGCCCATGTTATGAGATGATCAGTGCCCATTTTTGTCTATATCACATCTTTGTCGATCTATCAGTAGCTAAAGTGATCTTATTCTAAATCACTTCCCCATCACTGCACGATCTCTTATATGATGATCAATCTATCATTTGGTCATAGTACATGTAGTCATATCGCTTATTAATTAGCATACAGATATATATACAGCTAACTAATCTTGTGCTTTTATTATACCTCTGGTTTCTACATTTCTTTTCGTATGGATTACATATATTTATGCCTATTTCCACACTGTATGTTTGTACTAGATCATATATACTCCAATAGCTAATGTGTTGTTACTCCTATAAAAATCAATTATTAAGGAATTTACAAAAATGTGACATAAACAAGGGCTGCCGTCTTTATTAATTAATATCACCCTCTGCAGATTATACATGACACTTAGGGATGTTTAAGGATTATGTTAGGGATAATTTTTATTTTTGCAATTATTTATTTGACTGGGAATAACTCCCTTATATTCAGGGGGTTGGACTGCTTTAAAAATATATATTGGGGTCTCATTTAGTAATTTTTTCTCCTTTTCATTCTATTTTTTTTATATTATTTTTTATTGTCTTACTCTTCTCTTGATATTTCATATGCTGATTAAATGAAGGCTGTATAAGAAAAACCTTCATTTAGGCCTCCTGGACTTAGGGTCTGCAATCTGTGTATCCATCTGGCCTCTTCTTGCAGGAGTTTTACATCCAAGTTTCCACTTCTGGGTCCCAGAGTTATTTTCGTCAGTCCCCAAAATTTTAAAACTCTGAGGTCTCCCCCATGTGCATATGTAATATGCCTATAGAGTGACGTGTCTTTGCCTGTATTTACGGCACTCACGTGTCCAGAGATCCTTCGCCTCAGCTCCTGTATGGTTTTACCCACATATAGTTTAGGGCAATTGCAAGATGCAATATAAATAATCCCACTGCTTCGGCAATTGAAGTATTCTCTAATTACGTATTCACGTCCATCCACGGGGTTTTTGAATTTTTTTACTCTGGGTAGGTATTTACAAAAAGTGCAATTACCGCAAGGAAAGGAGCCAGTGACACTAGATTTTAACCAGGTTGTATTTATTGTTTCTTTTGCAGGTAAGAAGCTATGAACAAGCTTATCTTTTAGATTTTGTCCCCTTCTATATGTCACGCTAGGGTATGGTGGTAGTACGGATCTCAAATCCTCATCACTGGTGAGTATCTTCCAATATTTACTTAGGATTTTCATCACCTGTTGATTGTTGCAATCATAGGTACCTATGCATCTAATCCTTTTTTCCTCAGTTTTCTTTTGATTCCCATAATTATGAGTTATCAGGTCTTCCCTATTGATACCCTTAGCGCGATTAAATGCCTTTTTAAGACATTTGCGTGGATATCCCCTACTCCTAAATCGGTTGTATAACTCATCAGCCTCTTTCTTAAAAGTCTCCTCTGTTGTGCAGTTTCTCCTCGCTCTCAAATACTGCCCCACAGGTATTCCTTTCTTCAATGCCACTGGGTGCCAACTTGTCCAGTGGAGGAGACTGTTAGTCGAGGTTGGTTTTCTAAAGATGTCTGTAAGGATTTGCCCATCTATACCCTTCTGGATCAATAGATCCAAAAAACATATCTGGGTTGGATGGATTTCGGAAGTAAAATGCATACCTATTTCATTGTGATTTAAAATCTCAACAAAACTGTGAAATTCCCGTTCCTCCCCATCCCAAATCAACAAAACATCATCGATGAATCTCCCCCAAAATAAAATGTGACTCGTAAATGGTGCCATAGTGTCTGTAAAAACTATAGTGTCTTCCCACCACCCCAAAAATAAATTAGCAAAAGTTGGTGCACAGGGCGTCCCCATAGCGGTACCCTTCCTCTGTTGGTAGAAGGCACCGTTAGAGAGAAAATAATTGTGACTTAGGATGAATCTTAATAGATCCAAAATAAAATCATTGTGCTCGTGAAAAGTGGTGCTTTTGGTATCCAAAAAATATTTAGTAGCCTTGATGCCCAATTCATGATCAATGTTGCTATAAAGGGCTTCTACGTCCAAGCTTGCCAGGTATGTGGATGAAGACAGTGAGATACCCCTGATTTTGGTCAGTACATCAGTCGTGTCCTTGATGTAGGACGGTAAAGATGACACAAAGGGTCTCAATATCTCATCCACATACTCACTGGCAGGCTGGCTTAGAGAGTCATTCCCCGAAACTATCGGGCGCCCAGGTATCGGGTTCTTCCCCTTATGCACCTTGGGCAGTGCATAGAAGGTAGGGATCGTTGGGCTCTTATTATATAGGAAGTCAAACTCATCTTTAGATATAAGATTCCTATCTCTAGCTGATTTCAAAATCTCTTTGAGATCCTCCAAATATCTCCTAGTAGGATTTTCCTGCAGGGTCTGATACACTTCCCTATCCATCAACAACCTATTTACCATCCCTACATAGTCATCCCTATTCAGGATAACTATGTTACCCCCCTTGTCACTAGATTTTATAATTATATCCTTATTGGCTCTCAGCTCATCCATTGCACTATATTCCTCCTCTGTTAAATTCTCAGGGATGGACTCCTTATTTATTTTGAGCTTATTGATATCCTGAGAGACCAACTGTACAAACGTTTCGATCTTTTGAAACTGTGAAAAGGGGGGGGTCCATTTGGGTCTGGGTCTAAGGTCTGTTAATGGAAGTGTGATATCCACACTGAAGCCCTCACTCTCCAACTGTAGACTCTCCAGAATTTCCAAGGCTTGTTGTTCCTTTTGGATAAGTTTTCCAGTCTCTATATTAGTACTGGAAAATTGTTTGTGAAGTGCTAATTTTCGTGCAAAAAGATTGACATCTTTTATCCAGTTGAATTTATTAAAATTCGGCACTGGTGTGAATGTTAGACCTTTTTTCAATAAGGTAACTTGTGCTTTAGTGAGAAGTTGTGCTGAAAGATTTATAATTTGGGTAGAGTTCACATTCCCATTCTGGGCTCTTTCATGTTGTACCCCCACTTGTCCCTGTCCCTCAATTGGACGTTGTTCTGGCCTAAAAAAAGCGGGGCAATGGGTGGTGTAGCAAATAAATTTGGTTGTGACGGTACAATTTGACCCTGATTCTGTAATACTGTAGTATTTATACCACTTACATTTGTATATGCAGGTACTGATGATGTTATCTCTGGGAGGGGCGGAGTATTGGAAGTTGTTTTGGGTCTTACTGAGACTCCCTGATCCATCTTGTTTTGAGCACCCATATTTGTATTGGAGAATACAAAACCACCCAAGAAGGAAGGCGCCCCACTTGACTGTGGCTGAGAACATTCCGATGTGTTGTCTTTTGGATTCCCAGTTTTTTTTTCTGATTTCTAAATCTATTATAACGCACCTTTCTTTTTGTTCCCCCCCTATTTTTGGGGTCTTGGTTGTTTATACTCTCGGTGCCTGATGTGTCAGATTCGGAATAGTCTGTATATCTCGTGTTTCTTATGGGGTAACTCTGCCTATTTTTCCAGTTATATACCCGATTTGTATCAAAATCTGATCTGTCACGAATATATTTACGGTGTTTCCTTTCTTTTATTTCCTCCTTTAGAGTTTCCAGACTCTTCTGCAATCTCGATTCCTGATTCTTAAAATCCGGATGTTGTTCAAAGGTAAGAATTTCTTTCACCTCCTGATTTAATTGTTCAACTGTACGTTCAAAACTACGTTTTTCGTACTCTACCATATATCTCATGAGTTTCAGAGAGCTCTCTGTTTGGATATCGTCCCACCCCTTAATATATTCCGGGTCCTCAGTATGGATATTAGGTCTCAGAGTGTTTCTCAGACCTCTATACACAATTTTTTGATTTAAATAGGTCTCAAGACTAGCTATCTCCCACCATGAACGGTAGTACTGTTTGTATGTTTTACTGAGATTTTTAAAACCAGTTATTATATCCGTGCTATTTAAGGGGATTGCCTGCTGTGAGAAAACCTGGTTTGCTTCTGAATTAAATATATCTTTGCTAATACCCTGTGCCAGGAAACCTGCCATAGCATATATTATTATCTATACGGAATGGATTTTCCAGGTTCAGGGCACAATTTGTGGGGGGTAACCCCTTTTTACACAACGTTATCAACAAGATCCCTTTTAGAGACCCTCGGGTTATTATTTGATTATATTCTAATGGTCTGTAGGACCATAAATCCCTATAGGGGTCCCTAACTAATATTTAAAATCTTATCTTTATTATTTCACTACAAAAAAACTTATAAGGAATATATGAGAAAAAAGAACACAATTAAAATTGTCACAACACCAAGCTAGCCATACCTTCAGCATGCTGCCTGGACTTTCTGTAATAATGACCCCTTATAGTTTCCCCAGTAGAAGGTACCCAACCAGCAGCAGTGAGGAGGGCTCAGGTGGCCCAATAGGCATTGGCCCACCAGGAAAATTTCCTGTAAAGTCTATGGCCAGTCTGCCCCTGCCTGGGAGAGTATGGATATATGCAGTACCCCAGGCCTGGGTGTATCTTCAATTGCATTGCAAATAGTTAGTATTGTAATACATTTTGTATTGTATGTTTTGGCCGTGCATACCAATAAAAGATATGGATGGCAAATGGTTGGCAGGAACAAGGCCACTTTTGGTTGGAGTGGGTTGGTCCTGCTTCTTGCCAGAAGGGGGAGTTCCTGTTCAGAGACAAATAAGAGAGGAAGCAGATGGCAGTGCTCATGCTCCTGTTAGAGGTTCTTAAACTTTATTGTGCCTCAAGTAAATCCTTGAGAAGTCGGACAGGAGATTGAACAGCTACAAGCAGCATTAAAGACACTGCTGTAAAGAGAGGGACTACAGCTAAGACACCCATCACCCAAAATACTACACTAGTGCTACATTGCAGCCATCCAACCTGCCTCCATAATCCTTACTGGTGGTAGAGAATTGCACTTGGAAATTGTTTCTAATGAATGTACCTGAAGTTACATTTTGCAGTTAGTAAAAAGACTCTCCTATGTTTACTTCTGTCTCATTCTTCAAAACTACATTTTCACTGCACCGATCCCCCAGGGAGCAATGGCCTGAGGGAGTACACAGTGACACAACAGTTCATCAGGGCCACTACCACTCCTATCCTCTGCACCAGGTCCTCAGGGGCTCGCTACACGTACACTGACCTCAAGCAATGGTGTAACTATAGGCTGTATAGAGGTAGCAGTCATAGGACCATAGGTGGCAAGCTTAGGTCCTGGAGCCTGAGGGAACCCAAAGGTCCCTGGCATTGCAAAAGGTGACACCAGTATTATATACAGTACATAGGAGATGGAGGTCCTTTTACTGAGTTTGCATTGGGACCCAGGAACTTTAATAACATAAAAAATATTTTTCATTTCCCAAACCAGCACCTGGATCTGAAAGTGGTAAGTGTGGCACTGATGGTGGTGCTAGTACTCACAGATCATGGTGATGATCTCCACTCCTAGGCTCACAAGGGCACTTCTTTGCTCCCAAGTGACAGGAGAGCGCATCCTTTTTCGGCGCAAACTCCTGGGACTCCTGTATGGTGTTAAGTGACGTGCCCTTGAGGTTCGATGTTTTGCTGGGTGCAAGACAGAACCAGTGAAGACAATGATCAGGCTGGTTGTTTGCAATAAATTAAAGTCTCTCTTTACTAAATTGATAATAGGGATTGTAGTACAAATATCAGCAAAAGGCACAGTGCCATAGTATATCACAGTCAGGCTCGGACTGGCCCACAGGGGAATTCCCCGATGGGCCCCTGAGAAAGGTGGGACAACTGTCAACCAGCACAGCATCTCAATTACCTATATCAATATAAAAAGCTAGATAGACTATCCAGTTTATTATTATAGATGCATCGGAAGGTTAAGATGGCCTCTAGAAATAGAGGCAGGCCAGCCCATTTCCTCTCTTCCCTGGGACCCACCTTTTAAAGTTGTTGCAGAGACCCCGATAATCATTCATCTTGTAGCGTCGTATTGCTGCATGCCTCTGTGTGGGCAGGTAATATTTGCATGTCACTTTACAGTGGGCCCCCAGAATGAATTTTACTGGTGGGCCCTAGGCATCCCAGTCCGACACTGATCACAGTGCAATATTCTCTCAATAGCAGTATACGGACAACAACAATGATGGTCGTTATAGTACTCCCTCTCTCTAAAGACACTTTGCAGTCTTTCTGAAAGAGTACCGAGGGCTGGGTCCACATATACAGAGGGTACACAATGCCACACAGACACAGACACCGGTTCTTACCCAGCAGAAAAGTTTACTGAACAGTAGTCATGGATAAGTGGCTAGGCATATATAAACAGGATAACAACAGAGCATAAATCAAACAGTAACAGTAACAGTAATACTGCCTAACGCTAAACTAGCTATTGCAAAATATTCCCCCAGTTTACAGTCCATAAAGCAGCCTGGCTGCGCCTGAATGTTCCTGAGCCAGCTCTGTCTTTGGGGTGCACCCTTAAGTATTGCGCAATACTATTTGTAATCCAACAAGGTGAAGTCTGTATCTTGCCGCTTTCTTATATGTCCCCAAAGTGTCACTGGTACAGTACAACGAAGTGTGACGCGGCAGTCTCTTGGTGCTTTCCCTTGATCCCCTGGTTCACTCCAGCACGAACCGGATCATCAGCCACGTGTTTCTTGGGGCCGACGCTACAAATGTCCTCCTTGGGGCTGGTGTCCGTCTCCCCTGTGAGCCGCAAATCCCTTTCTGGCTCCACAGGGGTGTTCTCCGGATGTCCTCAGCATTCACCAAGCAGCCTCCGTCTGGTCTCTTTCTGCTCTGCCAGGAAACCCCTCCCCTTCACAGGAGACTGTGATGCAGCAAGTCATTTTCAAAGTGCAGCCTCAAACCTGCATTTACAGTTCGCCATAACCCTTCTGAGAGTCCTAGCCTGCCCCTAAATTATCGGTATTTTGACTTTACAGGATAAATTAACATAAGAATTTTCTCTATAGTAAACTTCAATGTAGATTAGTCCTTTGCTGCCATCTACTGACCAAACGAATTATAGCAGGCAATTTACACTCTACATTTAATGACATTGGTAAATCATGCTTACACCCTTACATTTCAGCAAAACACCAGGCTTGCAATAAGGTTCTTGTTAAGTTCTTCTGCAGTTCCTGGACTGAGGGGTGCAGAACTGAGATATGGATTGCCAATCCATCTGCAAGTATGGAGAATGCTTTAGCAATATTCCCTTCAGAGCAGCAAAGCCTTTCTGCCGTAAATGAGCACAATACAATGCTGTCTGAGTTCAATGCATGGCTTTGTGAGCTCTAGACTTTCACAGATGTCTGGTCTCTCAGAAGTACTTTGCTAGTTTTGCTGCTTTCCGGGCAGTTGTAGGCTCAGAGACAAGGTTTTCTTAACTTGGGTCTAGTTGTGCAGGAGGTTGAACAGATATGTGTGCACTCACGGCTGCTTCAGACTAGATTCCGTCAACTCTAACTAGTCAGGGAGCGGACCTAGTCAATCTCCTGACAACCGAACAGAATTTGCCAAGTTTTTAACCATATTTGATCTATACAATGCCATTACATGCATGTGCATAACAAATCACAAAATTAAGTCAAGAAACATTGCTCTGATAGTAACTAACCCTTTGCAGTAGTGCTTCTGGGTTAATGCATGTCCACTTCTGTAACAACGCTGAGGTAGTTGCACATGCTCCGTTCCATCCTTCTACTGCCAACAGTCAGGTCCATGACGTGAGACAAGCATCTCGCCTCAGGTTGAGATGTTTCTTAGGGGGGCGGCAGGTGACTGCAGGGCATGGGAGCCTATGGCTCCCTTCCCTGACATTCATTCTCATAGGCCACAAGCCACTAGGCCTGAAGCCTATGAGGCAGTAGAACTGCAAAGATGGTTGTGATGACATAATCGCACCCGCCTGGTCCCAGGCAGTTTAATGAGGCAATCATGACTGTCTGCATCCTGGTACTGGAGGTTGTGATAACAGCATTGTGCCACCTCAGACCCGTCGTAGGGGGTTGCAACTATGTCATCGCGACGGCATGTGTTAGGATGGCTGTGGTTTGCATCACAGACGATGACATGGAGTGGAAGTCAGGTGAGTATTTTAATTAATTTTTTCTTTGTCGGCACTACTGGGGACACTACAGGGTGGAGCATTATAACTAAGGGGGGCTCTACAGGGGACATTATAAATACTAGGGGCACTACAGAGAACATAATAGCTACTGAGGTTACTACAGGCAGCTGTTAAAACTACTGTGGGCACTGCAGTTTGACATTATAACTACTGGGGCACTACAGGGGGCATTGTAAGTACTGGGGGACATAGTAAATACTGGGGGCACCTTATAGAGCATTATAACTATCTGGGACTCTGTGAAGGGAATTATAACTACTGGGGGCATTGTAACTACCGGCGTCACTACAGGGAGTATTATAACATTATATATAATATATATATATATATATATATATATATATATATATATATATATATACACACACTATATATATATATATATATATATATAATACTAAGGGCTGTATAGGTGGACATTATAACTACTTTGCGAACTATAGGGGGCATTATAAATAAATGTAACTACTGGAGTCACTGCAGGGTATATTATAACTAATCACTGCAAAAAATGCACCAAAATGATATGCAACTGACAATACTAGCTCATTCCTCAGGCCGATGTTAAAAGCTGAGAACTTTGCCAATATCTTCCAGTCAGGAACATATCGGAGCCCCTCATGCACCATGTCACGGTGTCTCAGCACGCATGAGGTCCTACCACTAAACTACCCGCGATGTGTGAACAGGGTCTGAATAGTGCTAGAAACCAACTCACAGCCAGGCTCTCACATGCCTCCATAGTAGTATCACCAATGCACTGTGAGGTAGGATAAAGCTGTGAGCCGCACCCACAACAGACCATGTGGCACAGAAGCCGCACCCACAACAGACCATGTGACACAGAAGCCGCACCCACAACAGACCATGTGACACAGAAGCCACCAGGTGCAAAAGAACGTTACCAGCAAAATGAAGTGGCACATTCCATACACATAAGGACAAAAGCTCACTGAAAAAAGGTCTAAACAGGTGAAAATGCTCCAAACCCAGACACTGTAGCGCGTCTATAACCGGGGGAGCAATTCCTCCGCATGTGGTCCGCAGACAACGGCAATCCCCAGCAAAAAATGCGTACAATGGAGGATGCCGGGGCGGACCGCTTTTTTTTGCTGATGATTGCCGTTGTCTGCGGACCACATGCGGAGGAATTGCTCCCCCGGTTATAGACGCGCTACAGTGTCTGGGTTTGGAGCATTTTTATTTGACGCCGAGGATAAACAACGGCGTCTCTGTCTGCTGAGAAGTATGGGGAGTAGGAGGTTAATTAAAAAACAAGAGCTGCCTATAAGTAATGGTATAGCCCGCAGGGGTCGTTTTATGGTTCCTGTATCTATCTACTGCAGGTGTCCTCCCCCTTATTCCTATTGGCTGCAGATAGTGGTTCGCATTCAAACCATGGCCTCATTCAAACAGAAGGGCCGGCTTTCATATCTCGCCTTTTGGCGAGTTTACAAGCCACTGTGCAGTAAGCCGGATTGGACTAATGCACACTGGCGCAACAATATGCACTGACTGGGTCAGGTGTAACTGATAGTTAAGAGTTTTTGTTCGTGCGCAGGGTACAGTCTCAGGGCCCTTTAAGGTGTTGCAACTCACGCACCAGGTTAGGAATGCCAGAGTGGTGTAATGTCTCTGTATGGTAGTGGTAATGGTGTCAACGGTGTCTCTTACCTTGGTACGGCTGGACTCCTGGATCCTGGCTCACTTGCAATAAAATGAGTGTTGCTAGTAGGAGTAATTGAGGAACTTGGTAGCAATGAATGAGATCCAGACTTGCAATATAATTCAACTTGTCTTTACTGGAGGCAGCATGAATCCACATGAGATACAGCAATAGTCTTGGGTCCCAGCAGGTATTGGCAATGTATAGCAGGGATCAATATCTCTTCTGCTTCTATCATGTGCCTGGAGAATATGGCAGGAATCTGTATCTTCTGCTCTGTCTATCTTCTGCTGTGTATGGGAATGACTAGCTGAGGAGGAATTTGGCTTCTCCTGGTCTCTGGATGTTACTCACAGTTATGCTCACTGGGAATGGCTCTTCCTGGAGATCTGGAGATGGCTGCTTGCTGGTCACCAGTTGAGGCTGAAGGGCTCAGACTGGGGATGAAGATCTTTGGTCTCAGCCGAGACAGATCCTGGTTTGGGATCCCTATTTCTGGGAGCTCCTACCAGCACAGCCTTCCCCTAGCCGGGGTGGCTGGCACACTCACTGTAACTTCCTTTCCTCCCCATGAGGCAGGATGTGGGAACATTCCACACCTCCTCAAAGAGGGGGGAGCTAAACTGGAATAAACTATTCCAGTCTAGATATTCTAAACTGACCTAAGACCTTGCTAAACATTGCTGCCACCTGCTGGTGTACATGGAAATTACAGCAAATACACGTAACAGGCTTAGAAAATGCACATTTGTGAGGATGTGATGTTAAATTACACAGGATGACAATATCCATACACTTAACAGGATGTAGCGGGGAGAAAGAGTTTAGTAACATAACTCCGGGATGTTACACCTGCGCTACCCTCCCTCCCTGGCTCTATGCCCTCATCTTCTCCTCCAAGACCGGGTCACAGGCGTACCGCCAGAAGGACCCGCCCCCCCGCTCGCCTGCACTCACCACTGTTGCCCTTACCTGTAAGTTTGCAGCGCAGAAAAGGACAGGGGAAAGCCACAGCTAGAGCGCCAGCAGTACAACCCTCAGCGCTTCCGGCAGAGTGGCTCATAGCCACGCCCCCCCGTCCCTGCAGTTTCCGCGGCGGTACATGAGGACAGCCATCTGCTACACAGCGCTCACCAGCTCCTCCCTTACAGGATGGCAAATCATCCTAGTAATCACTCCTCTGCTGACAAGAACAGTCAGCTCATTATTGATAATGCTCAGCCCCTGCTGCCCAGTACACCTCCATCAGTGCCTGAACCCACCCCCCCCCCAACAAATTAACCCCTCCACTTCCTCTCAATTCACTGTGCCTGAACCCCAAACTGAGCAGCCAGCATCAGTCACTCCATTGCCACCACCTACCCGTCGCTCTACGGCTAGGTCTCGGTCACCAGTTGCAGTCCCCGACCACCGACACAGGCGTAGGTTGGTATCTCGTCATCACCGCCGCTCTCGCCACGGCTCCAGACCATCCCGACTGAGTCGCAGAACAACCCACTCCAGGTCCTCCAGGTGGCGGTCGCCGTCTTCATTGGAATTGAGCTCCTGCTGTCCAGTTCTGGCAGGTCAAGAAATAGTAGGAGGCGTGATCATGAGACTGGTTTGCCGTCAATAACAAACTACTTGGATGATTTTCTTTTTGTGTCCCCGGGTAATACAAAACAATGCCGATATCTCCTTAACACATTCCGTTTCTTTATGTCAAAGTTTGGAGTTCCCCTATCGGAAGACAAAACGTGCGGCCCCACGACTACTATTACATTCCTAGGTATTGAAATTGATACTATCGCAATGGTTTTCCGCCTCCCTCAGGATAAATTACAAAAGCTAGTCGGATTAGTTTAAGGTTTCCTATAAAAAAAAAATCAGTCACGTTGCGACGAATGCATTCCCTGTTAGGCCTACTAGTTTTCGCGTGCAGAATTATGCCCATGGGCCGAGTTTTTTCCCGTTGTTTATCCCTGTTCACCCGCGGTGTCACAAAACCTGATTACCACATCCGCTTTACGAAACAAATGAAACTGGATTTGCAGGTGTGGAATCAATTTTTGGAATAATATAACGGCCACACGTGTTATTTAGGCCCCGAAATAACAACGCCGGATTTGGCGTTATTCACCGATGCAGCGGGTTCTACCGGTTTTGGGGCAATATTTGGCAGTGAGTGGTGCTCTGCTCCTTGGCCAGATGATTGGCGGGCCTCAGACTTTTGCTCCAATATTACACTCCTGGAACTGTTTCCAATCAGCAGTCGACTTATGGGGACACAAATTCGCAAAATCAGCGAGTATGTTTTTGGACTGACAACATGGCAGTGGTTTTTAGTATAAATAAGCTAACCTCTTCATCCCCTCCTGTACTTGCACTACTGCGCCATTTAGTCCTCCGCTGTTTAGAGCTAAACATCTGGTTCCGTGCTCGCCATGTACCAGGCGTACATAATTCTGCCGCTGATGCACTTTCCCGTTTCCACCGGCAGGAGTTCCAGAGTATCTTGCCGGGAGCAATCAAGGAAGGCCTTCCCTGTCCGCCGCAGCTATGGGACTTGCTGACGAACGTCTGATGTCACTGGTGAGGGCGTCAGTGACGCCATCGACTTGGTCAGGAGTGGACATGGTAAGGCATGGGCTGAATGGTGTGCGCAGGCGAAGACTGCTTCCATAGGGACTTTGCCGGTGGATAATTTGCAGGTGACGATCTCTTACCTATTACAGCTAAGAGAACAAGGGGTTTCAGCTGTGGTTGCGCAGTGGCGGCTAGCAGGAGTGAGTTTTTACCTCAAGTTGCGGGACTAGCCGGATGTTACAAGGCATTTTTTAATCCGCCAAGGTATTAAGGGCTGGTGTAAAGAGCACAAGCGCCTCGAGCGCAGGCGCCCAGTGTCTTACTCCCTTTTAATACGACTTTGTAATGTGTTGCCCGCCGTTTGCTCTTCTGCCTATGAAACTATACTGTTCAAGGCCGCATTCTGTTTAGCGTTCTTTGCTGCTCTCCGAATCAGTGAACTAGTTAGCCCATCCCGCACCCGTTTAAGCGCAACCGATGTTTTCCTTACTGAGTCTTCCCTCAGGGTACTCATACGCCACTCTAAGACGGACTTAAAGGGCTTCTGTCACCCCACTAAACTCATATTTTTTTGGGGGTACTTATAATCCCTAAACTGCGATATATCTATACATTATGTTATTAATCATTTTCGTTCTGTAGATAAGGCAAAAAACGTACTTTTATAATATGCTAATTACCTGTCTACCAGCAAGTAGGGCGTCTACTTGCTGGTAGCAGCCGCAAAAAACCGCCCCCTCCTCCTGTTGATTGACAGGGCCAGCCGCGATCTCCTCCTCCGGTGGACCTGTCTGCATTTCAAAAATTGCGCGCCTGTCTTGATTCGGCGCAGGCGCTCTGAGAGAAGGAGGCTTGCCTCCTCAGAACTCCCTCAGTGCGCCTGCGCCGATGACGTCTTCTCTTTCGGTGACGTCATCGGCGCAGGCGCACTGAGGGAGTGCTGAGGAGGCGAGCCTCCTTCTCTCAGAGCGCCTGCAGACAGGGCCACCGGAGGAGGAGATCGCGGCTGGCCCTGTCAATCAACAGGAGGAGGGGGCGGTTTTTTGCGGCTGCTACCAGCAAGTAGACGCCCTACTTGCTGGTAGACAGGTAATTAGCATATTATAAAAGTATGTTTTTTGCCTTATCTACAGAACGAAAATGATTAATAACATAATGTATAGATATATCGCAATATAGGGATTATAAGTACCCCAAAAAAAAAAAATTTGTTTAGTGGGGTGACAGAATCCCTTTAATGGCGCGCGGTTCCTGGCTTCCTTTACATAAGGTGGAGGGCCTTATATGCCCGCATGCGGTGGTTTCAGAGTGGATGCGTATTCGCGCTCAAGGCCTGTTTTTTCTGCTACACACAGACAGCAGCCCGCTAACGCGTTTCGAATACAAAGCAATTTTCCACCGCTGTCTCTCGGCCTTGGATCTCACAGTGGCGGAATTCGGTACTCATTCTTTCCGCATAGGCGCGGCTACGGAAGCAGCAAGGGCCGGTTTGCCAGAATCAGAAGTATTGGCAGATGGAGATCTGCGTGTTTTGCCTCATATATCCGCCCACACTTATTGATTCAATTTATTTTCAGATCCCGGCCAGCCCACCATTTGCTTCATCGGACACTCCTATATTTTCTGGGCAGGACAAAGAGCTGAGCGCAGGCCAGGTGGACGTAGCCTCGGTTTCAGGAATGTCCAGGTCGTTTGGCGTGGTGTTCATGGGCTGCGCTGGTCACAGGTCCTCCCTGAGGCAGTGAAGCTCAGTAGAACTGTTCGCTCCCCTATTATACTGGTCATTCACGCAGGGGGTAATGACCTCTGCCTATTAAAAATTGCAGAGCTCCTTACCCTCATAAGAGCAGATTTAGAACGCATCCCTGCTTTCTTTCATGAGGTGGTCATTGTGTGGTCGGAAATTGTCCCAAGAGTCACGTGGCAAGGGGCTAGAGATTCAAAGGGTATAAAGTGCGCAAGGAGAATGGTCAATACCAGGGTCTCACGATTTATTGCATCCAGGGCGGGTGTAGTTGTACGGCATCGCCAGCTGGAAGGGGACAATTTAAGGCTTATGAGGCCAGATGGAGTACACCTGAATGATATCGGCTTAGATATCTTTTTGTCGGGGCTCCAAGATAGTGTGGAGCAAACTTTATTCTTGTTGGGTGAGGGCTGGAGCGCCGTGTAGGAGTGCACGGGCTCCTCAGTGGAGGTCAGTGCAAATAAAAGGAGATGGAGAAGAAGGCGGACTGGCCCACGGAGGGATTCCGTGGGGCATACTGCTTCTTGTTATTCTGTGTTTTTGAGATATGTATTGGAGAGTGAAAAGTTGGTGTTAAAAGAAATAGTTTAATAAAGCTGTGACCAACTCCCACCTAACAAAAGAAGTGTTCTGTGGCTTTTTTATTTTATTTAGCTGCGATAAGCTTGGTTGAGGGCAAAGGTTACGTTTCTCGGCAGTCTATTTGACGCCGAGGATAAACGACGGCGTCTCTGACTGCTGAGAAGTATGGGGAGTAGGAGGTTAATAAAACAAGAGCTGCCTATAAGTAATGGTATAGCCCGCAGGGGTCGTTTCATGGTTCCTGTATCTATTTACTGCAGGTGTGCAGTATAATCCCCCCGGTATCCTCCCCCTTATTCCTATTGGCCGCAGATAGTGGTTCGGCCGGTGTTATTAAAAAGGGCAGTGGCCTTTGTTCTGCCTCTTTTCTCCGGCACCTTTACAGCTTTAGCTTTTCAGGTTATTGTTACGTTTTCCATGTTGTTTCAGATCACTATGAACAGAAGTCACAGCAGAGGTCGGTGCAAATAAAAGGAGATGGAGAAGAAGGCGGACTGGCCCACGGAGGGATTCCGTGGGGCATACTGCTTCTTGTTATTCCGTGTTTTTGAGATATGTATTGGAGAGTGTAAAGTTGGTGTTAAAATAAATAGTTTAATAAAGCTGTGACCAACTCCCACCCAACAAAAGAAGTGTTCTGTGGCTTTTTTATTTATTTCGCTGCGATAAGCTTGGTTGAGGGCAAAGGTTACGTTTCTCGGCAGTCCACCCGTTTAGGCCACTTTTTTCAGTGAGCTTTTGTCCTTATGTGTATGGAATGTGCCACTTCATTGTGTTGGTAACATTCTTTTGCACCTGGTAGCGTCTGTCACATGGTCTGTTGTGGGTGCGGCTTCTGTGTCACATGGTCTGTTGTAGGTGCGGCTTCTGTGTCACATGGTCTGTTGTGGGTGCGGCTCACAGCTTTATCCTACCTCACAGTGCATTGGTGATACCACTATGGAGGCAGGTGAGAGCCTGGCTGTGAGCTGGTTTCTAGAACTGTTCAGACCCTGTTCACACACCACAGGCAGGTTAGTGGTAGGACCCCATGCGTGCTGAGACACCGTGACATGGTGCATGAGGGGCTCCAATATGTTCCAGAATGGAAGATATTGGCAAAGTTCTCAGCTTTTAACATTGGCCTGAGGAATTAGCTAGTATTGTCACTTGCATATCATTTTGGTGAATTTTTTGCAGTGATTTGTGTATGTATATTTTTTTCATCTGCACAATGTATCATTTTGTGTAAGATGTTCTTGTGGTGCATGCGGTCCGCCCCGGCATCCTCCATTGTACGCATTTTTTGCTGGGGATTGCCGTTGTCTGCGGACTGCATGCGGAGGAATTGCTCCCCCGGTTATAGACGCGCTACAGTGTCTGAGTTTGGAGCATTTTTACCCATTTAGGCCACTTTTTTCAGTGAGTTTTTGTATTTATAGGGGACATCATAAATACTTGGGGAACTACAGGGGAATTATAACTACTGGGGGTGCACTAAAAGAACACCGTAACTACTGGGGTTACTGCAGAGTATATTATAACTACTGGGAGCACTAGAGGGGGTATTATAACTATTGGAGGGCACTATAGGGGCATTGTAACTGCTGGGGTCACTGCAGAGTATATTATAACTACTGGGAGCACTAGAGGGGACATTATAACTACTGGAGGGCACTATAGGGGCATTGTAACTGCTGGGGTCACTGCAGAGTATATTATAACTACTGGGAGCACTAGAGGGGACATTATAACTACTGGAGGGCACTATAGGGGCATTGTAACTGCTGGGGTCACTGCAGAGTATATTATAACTACTGGGAGCACTAGAGGGGGTATTATAACTATTGGAGGGCACTATAGGGGCATTGTAACTACTGGGGTCACTGCAGAGTATATTATAACTACTGGGAGCACTAGAGGGGACATTATAACTACTGGGGACACTATAGGGGGCCTTATTACTACTGGGGGCTTTATGGGGTGCCTTATAGAATGACTTTATAACTAATGGGGGACCAAAAAAGGTGCTTATAGTGGAGCCTTATTACTACCGGGGGGGGGGGGCTTATTTCTACTGGCGGCCTTATTACTACTGGGAGTACTGTGGGGGCATTATTATTGGACACAATATGGAAGGCCCTACTACTAACACGGGCACTCTTGGGGAGCATGATCACTGTTGGGGGCACCATTTTTTGGTCCGCATCCGAGCCGCAGTTTTGGCGGATCGGATGCGGACCCATTCACTTCAATGGGGCCGCAAAAGATGCGGACAGCACTCCGTGTGCTGTCTGCCTCCGTTGCGCCGTTCTTTGGCCCTGCAAAAAAAATATAACATGTCCTATTCTTGTCCGCGCTTTGCGGACAAGAATAGGACATTAAAGGCTGTCCATGTCATTCCGCAAATTGTGGAACGCACACTGACGCCATCCGTGTTTTGCGGATCTGCGGTTTGCATGCACCGGAACGGTCGTGTGCATGTAGCCTAAGAAAGAATAAAAAAGCAAAAAGCAGAAAAAAGGAAACAGAAAAAAGAAGAAAAGACAAGTGAAACGAAAGAAACCCTCCCCCCAAAAAAAACACCCACAGCCTGGGAAAGCCAATACCAATGTAACAAAAATGTGCCACAAATAGCCAAAATATTATATGCGATACATACCACAAGACATGATTATGGGTATACAGTGCAGCGCAGGTCAGCGAAAATACCTCCACGTGCGTTTCGCCTCTGCTTCGTCAGGAGGTAGTGATAAGCAGCCCAAAACCCCTTTTTAAATCCAAAAAAGGCGCCAAGTATCAGTACGTAACTTACATAAATCACATCAGCTGTTGTATCCTACCGAGCGCATCCCCACCTGGTGATGCGCGCCGCGGCCAACCTATGGAGACGCCTGGCTTGTCAGAAGGAGGTAATTATTACCCCAGATTTGTTACCACCTTCATTGCCCAATGGAGACAACTGCAGGCTATCCTCCAGAAACATTGGCAGATCCTCCTGACAGATAGAGACCTCAGGAGAGTGATCCCTGAGAGACCGCTAATTACTTGCAAAAGAGCAAAAAATCTAAGGGACATAGTGACAAAAAGTCACTATGTGGCCTCTGTGAGAGGTGGTCTTTTTGGAGATAAAGGTCCACAATGGGGATTTTTCCCATGTGGAAGTTGTACCGCTTGTCAGTACATGGTGAGAACAGACAGATTTGTAGACTCTTGCAGGGGTAGAGAAAATATTTCCTGCAAAACGGAAGCTGTCATATACGATGCGGAATGCCCATGTGGCCTTATTTACGTAGGGATGACCACTAGGGCGTTAAAAACTAGAGTGCTTGAACACATTCGAGACACTAGGGTAGCAGGCGAGATTACCGAACAAGAAAAACGGAAGAAGTTGAAACCTATTGCATAACATTTTCGGGAAGCCTAAGGGGATCTCTTTCAGAGGAATAGATCAGGTGAGGTTAGCGATTAGGAGAGGAGACATTAAACGATGTCTCCTCCAAAAAGAGACAAAATGGATGGTATTGCTCAATACGGTGACCCCTCGTGGGCTCAATGAGGCCCTCAGTTTCAAATCCTTTCTTTAGGTGTTTTTATGATGTTGTGTATTTTTATTTATGTTGATATGTTTGTTTCTTTTTTTTGTAGCCATAGCCGCCCTTTGAATATTGGAATAATAACTATGCTATGAATAGAACTTATGTGACCATAAGGACGTGCTGAACTGGATGGGGAAATGAGAGAAGAGTTCATCGTTTGGCTATGAGGACTATTATTACATTAATTATCAATATGTATTACTTTTTGTGGGATTTATGATTAGTATTGCCACATGAATTCTGGCACTTATTTTAATATAGTTATTCGTATTAGTTTGTGATCACATTTATGATTTTTGTTTGCACTTTGTCACTTTATATTGTTATTTATAATATGGAATATACACTATAACTCATCTTGCATAATCATTATTATGTATTTTTATTGATTTATTTTATTATTGTTGTGTTTATTGAGAGTATGTACACTTATCTTTATGTATACAATCATGTACTTTATTATAATTATGTATTTTGTATTCTGTTGCACTTTATTGGTATTTGTTTTCGCACTTTGGCACTTTTAGTGGAGACATACACATGTCACATCACTGTGGGTATATGGTTTATGTTTGTGTAGCGCTAATTCCGAGTAGGGTTACATCCCATATTATTCTTTTTCTCACTTTTCAGTTGGTCACCTCCCTTTCTCACATTTTTGCTACTCTATTTCTTTTTCTTACTTCTTGCTTCCTTGGTCCGGTTTCGTAGTGACAGGGAATGGGCGCCGAGTTGTTTGTTTACAGGGTTGCTTGGTTAGCCTGTCAGCTGTTGCAGCGCATTGCCGTGGTGCGCCGAGCGCCGGGTCATGTGGAGACGCCGAGATGTCTTCCTGGGAGGCGGGCTGGAACGCATTGCAACCTATGGAGCCAGGTCGTCTCCATAGGTTGGCCGCGGCGCGCATCACCAGGTGGGGATGCGCTCGGTAGGATACAACAGCTGATGTGATTTATGTAAATTACGTATTGATAATTGGCGCCTTTTTTGGATTTAAAAAGGGGTTTTGGGCTGCGTATCACTACCTCCTGACGAAGCAGAAATGAAACGCACTGTATACCCCCAATCATGTCTTCTGGCATGTATTGCATATAATATTTTGGCTATTTGTGGCACATTTTTATCACATTTGTATTGGCTTTCCTGACCAGGCTGTGGGTGTTTTTTTTTTTTTTTGGGGGGGCGGGTTACTTTTCTTCTTTTCACTTGTCTTTTCTTTTTTCTGTTTTCATTTTTCCTGCTTTTTTTATTCTTTCTTAGGCAAAGCGCGGACAAGAATAGGACAGGTTATTTTTTTTTTTGCAGGGCCACGGAACGGAGCAACGGATGCGGCCAGCACACGGAGTGCTGTCCGCATCTTTTGCGGCCCCATTGAAGTGAATGGGTCCGCATCCGAGCCCCCAAAACTGCGGCTTGGGTGCGGACCAAAACAACGGCCGTGTGCATGAGGCCTTATTCTGTTTTCCTCCATTTTCTCCGTCCCATTGTTTTTTCCTGGGCTCATGCTGAACTATTGTTTTGGGGAATATTTATTAAGGAGTGTTATTATACATGTCCTGAATGTGAACTCGATATAGAGATCAACCCGTACTGAGGGATATACCCATGCATGTAGTAACAGGTAGGCCATCTTGCGATATTCATGTTTTATAATGTATATTCTTTGGACATGGTGACACTTGACATGTGGAAGATCTTTTTGGGAGTAGTAGCAGCATAGGTCCGGTGATTCTGGCACCCTTATCTGTTGTTTTCCTTTTATCATTACCATTATATTGTTATATATTGTGTATATGTATTTTTATGCAATAAAGTGGATATATTTTTGACTATAGTGGGCATGTTTTTGTTGTTTGTGAGTGAGAAACATTATAGACAAGTGTGAAACGTGCCTAAGATGGAGCATGAGACAACGGCTTCCTTCCTCTCTGAACTCTCACTACAAACACACTGCCTAGAGCCAGGGGTGGAGCCAGCCACCACCTAGCATCCTGCAAGGGCTGAGCCAGGATTATTAACCCTGGGTGTGCCATCCATACATAACTAGACTGGTTGAAATACATAATATGGCAATACATAGCATAACAGTAGATTACATAACATTAAAGAACAAACCATTTGCAGATATCCCCTGCTCCTGGCTACTGCACTTAGGGTCAAACTTTAGTCACTGTAGTCCTGGTAATGTGTAGAATTAATAGATTATGTAGCAAGGATTATTTATAAATTCTGGATTTGCATAATAGATTTAAATTAATCGGTTAAAAATAACATCCTTCCTCACCAAACTGATCTGGTGCTGCTGCAATTCCCTGCTGCTCTGTTTTACCTGGGCACCCCCTTTAAGACTGAAAACCTCTTATGAAGTCTTATGCAAAGCAGTATAAAATGCATGACCAGACCCCACACTCCTACATCTTGAGTGGCATACGTCTGTGCCCAGCACTTCATAATAAATAATATTAGAGATGGCCTTGCGGTTCGCCCGGTGGTCATTTCGTGGCAAACTTTGCTTGTTCGCGATTTACCGAACATGAGAACATATGCTTCCACCAAATATTGATTAAGGGGTTCTATATATCTGCTTCCACAAAATACTGATTGAGGGGTGCGATATACCTGCTTCCAGAAAATACTGATTAAGGGGTTTTTAGATACCTGCTTCCATAAAATACTGATTGAGGGGTGCGATATACCTGCTTCCACCAAATATTGATAAAGGAGTTTTATATACCTGTTTCCACAAAACACTAATTGAGGGGTGCGATATACCTGCTTCCACAAAATACTGATTAAGGGGTTCTATATACCTGCTTCCACAAAATACTGATTGAGGGGTGCGATATACCTGCTTCCACCAAATATTGATTAAGGGGTTCTATATACCTGCTTCCACAAAATACTGATTAAGGGGATTGATATACCTGCTTCCACCAAATATTGATTGAGGCCTACGATACACCTGCTTCCACAAAATACTGATTAAGGGGTTTGATATACCTGCTTCCACAAAATACTGATTGAGGGGTGCGATATACCTGCTTCCACCAAATATTGATTAAGGGGTTCTATATACCTGCTTCCACAAAATACTGATTGAGGGGTGCGATATACCTGCTTCCACCAAATATTGATTAAGGGGTTCTATATACCTGCTTCCACAAAATACTGATTAAGGGGATTATATACCTGCTTCCACCAAATATTGATTGAGGCCTACGATACACCTGCTTCCACAAAATACTGATTAAGGGGTTCTATATACCTGCTTCCACAAAATACTGATTAAGGGGATTATATACCTGCTTCCACCAAATATTGATTGAGGCCTACGATACACCTGCTTCCACAAAATACTGATTAAGGGGTTTGATATACCTGCTTCCACAAAATACTGATTGAGAGGTGCGATATACCTGCTTCCTCCAAATATTGATTAAGGGGTTCTATATACCTGCTTCCACAAAATACTGATTAAGGGGTGCGATATACCTGCTTCCACCAAATATTGATTAAGGGGTTCTATATACCTGCTTCCACAAAATACTGATTAAGGGGATTGATATACCTGCTTCCACCAAATATTGATTGAGGCCTACGATACACCTGCTTCCACAAAATACTGATTAAGGGGTTTGATATACCTGCTTCCACAAAATACTGATTGAGGGGTGCGATATACCTGCTTCCACCAAATATTGATAAAGGGGTTCTATATACCTGCTTCCACAAAATACTGATTGAGGGGTGCGATATACCTGCTTCCACAAAATACTGATTAAGGGGATTGATATACCTGCTTCCACAAAATATTGATTGAGACCTGCGATACACCTGATTCCACAAAATACTGATTAAGGGGTTTGATATACCTGCTTCCACCAAATATTGATTAAAGGGTTCTATATACCTGCTTCCACAAAATACAGATTGAGGGGTGCGATATACCTGCTTCTACAAAATACTTATTAAGGGGTTTGATATACATGCTTCCAGCAAATATTGATTGAGGCCTGCGATACACCTGCTTGCACAAAATACTGATTAAGGGGTTTGATATACCTGCTTCCACAAAATACAGATTGAGGGGTGCGATATACCTGCTTCCACAAAATACTGATTAAGGGGTTTGATATACCTGCTTCCACAAAATACAGATTGAGGGGTGCGATATACCTGCTTCCACAAAATACTGATTAAGAAGATTGATATACCTACTTCCACAAAATACTGATTAAGGGGTTTGATATACCTGCTTCCACAAAATACTTATTGAGGGGTGCAATATACCTGCTTCCACCAAATATTGATTAAGGGGTGCGATATACCTGCTTCCACAAAATACTGATTAAGGGGTTCTATATACCTGCTTCCACAAAATACTGATTGAGGGGTGCGATATACCTGCTTCCACAAAATACTGATTAAGGGGATTGATATACCTGCTTCCACAAAATTCTGATTAAGAGGTTTGATATACCTGCTTCCACAAAATATTGATTAAGGGGTTCTATATACCTGCTTCTACAAAATTCTGATTAAGGGGGTTGATATACCTGCTTCGACAAAATACTGATTGAGGGATGTGATATACCTGCTTCCACCAAATATTGATTAAGGGGTTCTATATACCTGCTTCCACAAAATACAGATTGAGGGTTGCGATATACCTGCCTCCACAAAATACTGATTAAGGGGCTTGATATACCTGCTTCCACAAAATTATGACTGAGGCCTGCGATACACCTGCTTCCACAAAATTATGATTAAGGGGATTGATATAATTACTTCCACCAAATATTGATTGAGGCCTGCGATACACCTGCTTCCACAAAATATTTATTATGGGTTTGATATACCTGCTTCCACCAAATATTGATTGAGGCCTGCGATATACCTGCTTCCACAAATACTGCTCTTCTCTAAGGACTTTGGCACAGGGTCATTTTAAAAATGACAGGCAGAGGAAGAGGCAGGCTGTTCCGCAGGGGTGGTAGGGGTCGGGCAGGTGCATCAGGCCAGAGCCTAAGTGGGAAGTTGGTGAAGGTGCGTGCAATTACGTCAAAGGACGCACCAGAGTTGGTTGAGTGACTCACTCAGCCTTCCACTTCTGTACCCTCCTCAACCTCTGTATCTGCACCCTCCTAACTCTCTGCTGTGTGCACCCCCAAAGACACCACCACCACCACCACCACCATAGCCCCTTCACTCAAGTCAGAGGAATTATTTTCCCATCCATTCCCAGACCTTACCAATGCGGAAGAAGAGGTAGCAACAGCCGCCACCCAGTGCTCTGACGACAGTACCCAGATCAGCCCGAGGAGGGTGTTCCCCTCTGTTGCTGCCTACTCCGAGATCTCTAATGTCAGTGGTGGTGAAGGTGACGATGATGACGTGTCGATGGACATCACGTGGGTACCCACAAGAGAGGAACTCGCACTCGCAGTGCACAGGAGGCAAAAAGCAGACTGCAAATGTATCTGGAGCGAGCCATCCACCATGCACGGTCACATCTTGCGCTTCCAGGACACCGGCACATGGCTTTTTTAACATGTCAGCTGCTGACAATAGTGTTGCCATCTGCAGCCTGTGCTGTCAGCGCATAAGTCGCAGTAAGCCCAACACTTACCTAGGGACGACCGCCTTAAGAAGGCACCTGGCCTCCCATCACCGAGCCGAAGCATCTCCTCTCCTACATAGCGCCCCTTACCTCTTACATCCAGTGATGTCACCTTTGTTGTAGACGTTCTCTTTTCTCATCTTCTCCATTCAGACCAGACCGCCATGATGATTTTTTTGCCATCTCCCATCTCTGCAGAGTTTGACAGGCATTAGTTTCCCACATTTCCATCATCTTCACATCTTCTGAACACCCTTTTCTGCCACCCCTAATACTACACTGCAGAAACAGTCCCCATGGAAATACTACCACCACACAGATAGTGCCCCCTTCAACAATTATTGCCACACAGTTCTCTAAAAAATAACTGCGCCCAGACACTAATAGTATAAGATAATGTCCCCCAAAAATTATTGTGCTAAGCTGATACTGTGCCAGGGTGCCCCCCAAAGTAACAGTCCTCCCCAAAATCCCACCAATAGAAATAATTCTTTGCCAGAGCACACGTAGTAGTAGTAATAATGCCCCTATAGTGCCCATACTAGTAATCATGTTCCTCATAGCCCCCCAGTAGTAGTAAAGCTCTGCATAATACCCCCTAGTAGTAATAATTCTCCCTATATGACAGTACATGAAATACCCCCGCTTAGTGCCTGCAGTTGAGCCAGTATAAAATACCCCTATATAGTGCCCCAGTAAATGCCCTCATAGTGCTCCTCTCCCCCTTTCCCATAGTGTCCCTCATAATACGCCAGTAAAAAATGCCCCTTCCTAGTGCCACCAGATGCCCCAATAGTGCTCCACTCCCCCATAGTGCCCCCAAACAATGATCCATAGTGCCGCTCTCCCCTATAGTGCCTCCCATAATGTGCCAGAAAAAAATGCCCCCTTAGTGCCACTAGATGCCATAGTGCCCTGCCCCCCATAATGTGCCAATAAAAAGGCCCCTTTAGAGCCCCCACTTCCCCTTTATGCCCCCAAATAATGCCACTATAGTGCCAACAGATGCCCCATAGTGCCGCTCTCCCCTATAGTGCCCCCCATAGTGTGCCAATAAAAAAAAAGCCCCTTTAGAGCCCCCATTGTGCTCCTCTCCCCCATGGTGCCCCCCATAATGTGCCAGTAAGAAATGCCCCCATAGTTCCCCCCCCCCAAAAAAAATAGGCAAGAAATAAATGCCCCCAGAGTGCCACCCCAAAAAAAATGGGGTTGTAAGAAATGCCAGATGCCCCCATAGTGCCAGCTTCCCCCGCAAAAAAAAACCCACTAATACTTACCTCTATCAGCAGCAATGCGATGCAGGCCTCTTCCGGCCTGTGTCCCTGCTGTGTGCTGCCCGGTTCAGGCGGCGCGATGATAATGACGTCATCGCGCCGCCTGAGCCGGACTCTGATAGGCCGCAGGCATTAATGCCTGCAGCCTATCAGAAGAACAGGGAAGGGAGACGCCTCTCCCTCCCCTGCCGCAGCACAGCCATCTGTATCGCTGTCCTGAGGACGGCGATACAGATGAATATGGAGATGAGCGCTTCCACAATGGAAGCGCTCATCTCCTACTGCCCCCCCACCGCTGCCGGTAACTAGAACCAGGGCCGCGCAGCCTGTCGTGATCGGCGGTTCTGAGGAATAAAATAAAATAAAAATGTATTAGTTAAAGATGGCCCAGCGGCCGTTTTTAACATGCTTTAGGGCGGCCTGGGGGGCAATTGCCTCCCTGCCCCACGTCCCAACTCGCCCCTGGCTTCCATTGTGGAAGTGCTCATCTCCATATTCATCTGTAAAAGTATTTGGTGGCTGCAAATATGACCTGAAGGTTTTTCAGGTTCGCCTGCCATTAAAGTGAATGGGGCCCGCCGCGAACGCGCGGTTCGCGAACATTTGACCGCGAATGCGCGTTCGCGAAACGTCCTGGCCGATGTTCGTCCATCACTAAATACCATTGTACCCCATCTTTTGGTAATATCAGGACATTTTACAGGTGACTCATTTAAACCAACCAGTCCTGGTGAAAAGCTCCATTTGTTTCATGGTGTCACGTTATTCTAGTAATTTCTATCTGTAGGTGGTATCATCTATTATTAGTGTCCTAAAAATATATGTCCTCACAACACAAATGTACCTGTCTCTCTGACATTGGCGGCGTCCCAACCCCACAAGGTAGCCTCTACCAGCCCGGAGGGGATGACTCAACCCTTGAAACCCTCGAACTAGAAAAACATCATTGTGCTTTCTGTGTTACTGAGCTGTGACAATGGCATCACTTTCGAGAAGTCACACAATGCTGGTACATTATTAATGTTTAAGAAGCAATAACCACAGCCGACTCTTACATAACGGCCCGTCACATTGTGCACCTGCAATTGTCTGACGCAGTTTTTGAATAGACAGACAGTGTTTTACTATATCAGCCATCACTAAAACAATATCCTTGACATTTCCTTAATTGCTGTGTTCTCTGTGATGTCATACATTCTTTAGATGTGGGTTCCTCAAGGAACAAATAGGTCTACTAAAGAGGTCTTATTACATTTGGAAGCATCTTCAGCCCAAAAAAGCTGTTCCCACAGTATAGCTAATTTGTCCTATTTATACCCTTCTAGGAAACCATCTAAAGAATGCAACAAAAAGGGGTCCTTTGGATGCAATAGGAGCCATCATCTCACCTGACCATCACACCTATATGAGCTTGCTGGAGAAGCCCTTTTTTGCAGACCTAACAGTCTACTCTACATTCTTCTGGGAAGACTTTCCACAAGATTTTGGAGGGTGTTTGTCACCACTTAGCCATAATGGCCTTTGTGAGGTCGGAGACTGATGTTGGGGGAAAAGGTCAAAATCACAATAAACATTCCAGCTCATCCCAAATGTGTTTGATGGTGTTGAAGTCAGGACTATGTGCAGCCACATGTTCCTACACACCAGACTTGTCCCCCCATGTCTGTATGGAGCTAGACTCGTGCACAGGGCTTGATTTTAGGTTCTTGTTTGAATTGGGTTCAAAAATCTGAACTCTGTAGAAGAACTGTACACATATTTGTGGCCACATTAGTCACATATCACATCACTTGTTCATAGTAAACTAATATGGTGTCTTTTGGGCAATCCAATACATAATGGTCTCCTAGTGGTAGAAATGCTGTAAGGGTGGTCTACACATTCCTCTTCTAGAAGTCTACAGTTGCCATTTTGGAGATGTTAGGGTTAGATCTCAGACAGCTTGCCTGCTTCATTTCTTCATTGCAAAGTTGGGGAGATAAGAAAGTTTTAAGTTCTCTGTCTTTAGGGGAGGGAGGAACATCACAGGAATGCCCGCAGGATCTGACCACACATAGGATTTGCTCATAGTCTCACTGGAGACACAAAATCGTAGAATATTTAGAATTTAGACTGGTTACTTATTATTTTAGACAGATTGGTCAAAGGGGCAGCACCTTTTTGTGCTGTGAACAGTGTTGAAGGTGGCATTTGAGATGTTTAACATCGGAGATTAGAGGTTTCCGATGTGTGGCTGCAGCTGTTGGCCCGCTCATGATGACACATTAGCAGTGCCCCAACATGAGGAGCATATTCATCATTAATCATTAGTTGTGAGCAAAGTTTATAAAAATGTAATTCGGCTTCTTCACCAATTTTCACAAGGAAATGTCTTTGTAAGTAGAGGGCACAATGATGGGGAACAGCGATTGCGCTGCCCCGCGTCATTGAACCCCCCCAGATGTCGGGATCAGCGATGAACTCAGCATCTGAGGTGGTTCAATGATGGGGGGCAGAGCAATCACCGTTCCTCGTCATTGCGCCCGCCACTTACACCACGCGATTTCATGCCGATCTTCAATCACTATGGCCGCGGCGGCCTCTTTGCACTGAAATGGATAAGGTGAATATTGTTTTTTTTAACCTATTAACCTGTAAAAGCCCTCATTTTTCATCTCACGAAATTTCTTTGTGAGATGAAAAATGAGGGCTTTTACAGGTTAATAGGTTAAAAAAAACAATATTCACCTTATCCATTTCAGTGCAAAGAGGCCGCCGCGGCCATAGTGATTGAAGAGCGGCATGAAATCGTGTGGTGTGTGGTGACGTCATATGTCACCGCACACGAGATTTTGCGTGGGATCTTTAATCAAGATGGCAATGGTGGCTTCTTATAGAAAAAATAATGTAGAACAGCACTACCTTCTGAGTTGTCTCAATGAGTCCATTCGGTGGCGGTGCCTGTGGTGTCGGATCCTAGCCTCTAGGGATCCCAGGATGCAGAAATAAAAGGAAAAACCGCTGCACTCCAACTTCTCAAATCAAGTCCGTGTTTATTTTTCACCCAGCGTGCAACGTTTCAACTCCACTGACTCCAACACATAATGCTGACAAAACAATAACCAATGTTAAACATATAATTCACTTACTTAGGGCTGAAGGAGAACGTACAGAGGCTTACTGGAGGGCGATGGATGGGCGCACTAGTCGGCGTCTCCCCTCCACGTACCTCTTTGCACTCAAATGGATGAGATGAGTATGATTTTTTTTTTACAGCCATTTCAGGGACAATTGATTAGTTGCCACGAAGCACTAGGAAATTCGTCTTTGCAGCAAATCGAATTTTCCCTGAAATTCGGATCAAAGTGCACTTTGGATACTTCGATTCGCTGAACCGTACTGAACATCAAGCAGTTAAAAGGCGTTTCTAGGATTTTTATACTCAGGATAGGTCATCAATAGTGGACGGACCTGGTTATTGAAGGGGTGCTCCCGTTCAAGTAAATTGGAGCCGTGCTGTAGTAACCAGCTCCATTCATTACACAGTAGTTGGAGCTGTGTGCTTCCAGAGCTGGAGCTACTCCTGAACAGCTTATGGACCCCCACTAATCAAATATTGATCATAAGGATAGATCATCAATATAAAAATAATGAAAAATGCCTTAGAGGGCTATGGACAGCTTAAAGGGGTTCTCCAGGAATTAAGAAAATGAAAATATTTACATATTACTTTATTATAAATATATTCCCAAATACCTTTCATTAGTTATAATGGATTGTTTTGTCTGGGGAGCAATCATCAGGAGAAATAACATGGCTGCCGTCCTATCAGTGCACACAAAACATGTCCTAATCACACAGCAGGAGTTAGTTAGTTAGAACAAGTTAGTTCACAATACTGAGCTAAAGAGCTGCCTCATCCTCCTCTCTGCTGGTCAGGGATTATGGTCCTGAATACAGATGATAAGCTCTTCAGCTGAATTTCTAGGAATGGAGTTCATGAGGATACATGAAGTACAGATAGGAGGTGGGGTTAATAAGCAACAGCACTTGTATGCACTCTCCATTACCACAGCCTGTCTTATCCATCCTCTCTGTACTTCATGTCTCCTCATGAACGCCATTCCTACAGAGATTCAGATGAAGATCTTATCATCTGTATTCAGGATCATAATCCCTGACTAGCAGAGCAGAGAGGAGGATGAGGCAGCTCTTTAGCTCAGTGTTGTGAACTAACTTGTCCTCCTGTGTGATTAGGACAGGTTCTGTGTGTACTAATAGGACGGCAGCCATTTTATTTCCCCAGATGATTGCTTCCCAGACAAAATGAACCATTTTAACTAATGAAAGGTATTTGGGAATATATTTATAATAAAGTAATATTTATGTATTTTCGTTTTCTTAATTCTCGGAGAACCCCTTTAAGGGACATTTTTTGTCCTTACATTCTACTCATTCTGGGCTAAAAATAATTTTTTTAAATTGGTCTTTATTAAAAATTTTCATCAGTTTTTCTTCTCCAGCTTGCGCTTTCAGTGTATCTGCTTGCTGTATCTGTACTACTCTCTGATTCACACTGAATCCATCAGGGCGTTGCTCTGATGGCTCAATCTGTGGCCTTGAACAGCTCATAAACATTCATTATATAAAGAGTGTTTATGAGCTGTCAGGAGTTCAGAGATAAGGACTAGAGATTGAGCCCTCAGAGCAGCTCCCTGACGTATTTTGTGTGAAGCAGAAAGAAACAGTCTGCAGACGCACTGAAACTGAACACTGCAGAGAAAAAAACTTTGAGAATTAAAAAAAATAGACCAACTGCAAAATTGATTAAGTCATGCACAAGACTGTAAAAAACCACATAGGGTCCCTATGGTCTATACCATTGATGCTCAACCTGCGGCCCTCCAGCTGTTGTAAAACTACAACTCCCACCATGCCCTGCTGTAGGCTGATAGCTGTAGGCTGTCCGGGAATGATGGGAGTCGTAGTTTTGCAACAGCTGGAGGGCCGCAGGTTGAGCATGCCTGGTTTATACTATACACGGTATACAGTCAGGTCTATAAATATTAGGACATCGACACAATTCTAACATTTTTGGCTCTATACACCACCACAATGGATTTGAAATGAAACGAACTAGATGTGCTTTACCTGCAGACTGTCGGCTTTAATTTGAGAATATTTACATCCAAATCAGGTGAACGGTGCAGGAATTACAACAGTTTGCATATGTGCCTCCCACTTGTTAAGGGGCCAAAAGTAATGGGACAATTGGCTTCTCAGCTGTTCCATGGCCGGGTGTGTGTTATTCCCTCATTATCCCAATTACAATGAGCAGATAAAAGGCCCAGAGTTCATTTCAAGTCTGCTATTTGCATTTGGAATCTGTTGCTGTCAACTCTCAAGATGAGATCCAAAGAGCTGTCACTATCAGTGAAGCAAGCCATCATTAGGCTGAAAAAACACAACAAACCCATCAGAGAGATAGCAAAAACATTAGGCGTGGCCAAAACAACTGTTCTGAACATTCTTAAAAAGAAGGAACGCACCGGTGAGCTCAGCAACACCAAAAGACCCGGAAGACTACGGAAAACAACTGTGGTGGATGACCGAAGAATTCTTTCCCTGGTGAAGAAAACACCCTTCACAACAGTTGGCCAGATCAAGAACACTCTCCAGGAGGTAGGTGTATGTGTGTCAAAGTCAACAATCAAGAGAAGACTTCACCAGAGTGAATACAGAGGGTTCACCACAAGATGTAAACCATTGGTGAGCCTCAAAAACAGGAAGGCCAGATTAGAGTTTGCCAAACGACATCTAAAGAAGCCTTCACAGTTCTGGAACCACATCCTATGGACAGATGAGACCAAGATCAACTTGTACCAGAGTGATGGGAAGAGAAGATTATGGAGAAGGAAAGGAACTGCTCATGATCCTAAGCACACCACCTCATCAGTGAAGCATGGTGGTGGTAGTGTCATGGCGTGGGCATGTATGGCTGCCAATGGAACTGGTTCTCTTGTATTTATTGATGATGTGACTGCTGACAAAAACAGCAGGATGAATTCTGAAGTGTTTCGGGCAATATTATCTGCTCATATTCAGCCAAATGCTTCAGAACTCAATGGACGGCGCTTCACAGTGCAGATGGACAATGACCCAAAGCATACTGCAAAAGCAACCAAAGAAGGGAAAGAAGTGGAATGTTATGCAATGGCCAAGTCAATCACCTGACCTGAATCAGATTGAGCATGCATTTCACTTGCTGAAGACAAAACCGAAGGGAAAATGCCCCAAGAACAAGCAGGAACTGAAGACAGTTGCAGTAGAGAAACATAGAATGTGTCGGCAGATAAGAACCATTTGGCCCATCTAGTCTTCCCAATATACTAAATACTATGGATAGCCCCTGGCCCTATCTTATATGAAGGATGGCCTTATGCCTATCCCATGCATGCTTAAGCTCCTTCACTGTATTTGCAGCTACCACGTCTGCAGGAAGGCTATTCCATGCATCCACTACTCTCTCAGTAAAGTAATACTTCCTGATATTACTTTTAAACCTTTATAGAAACCTTTATAGAAACATAGAGGCCTGACAAAGCATCACCAGGGATGAAACCCAGCGTCTGGTGATGTCTATGATTCCAGACTTTAGGCTGTAATTGACTGCAAAGGATTTGCAACCAAGTATTAAAAAGTGAAAGTTTGATTTATGATTATTATTCTGTCCCATAACTTTTGGTCCCTTAACAAGTGGGAGGCACATATGAAAACTGTTGTAATTCCTACACCGTTCACCTGATTTGGATGTAAATACCCTCAAATTAAACCTGACGGTCTGTAGTTAAAGCACATCTTGTTTGTTTCATTTCAAATCCATTGTGGTGGTGTATAGAGCCAAAAATTTTAGAATTGTGTCGATGTCCCAATATTTATGGACCTGACTGTACATCACTCTGTGCCACCATATAGTGTTTTACTTGTTTTTATTAATCTTTTTCTCCAATTACATTTTTTATCTCTTTTTTTGGGGTAATCAGGGGCCAGGTTTCCACACCCAACATCTTATTTTTATTATATACACTGGCCTAAAGTCTCCTATGTCTCCAAATTGTCCTTTTATTTGTGAACGTTGGCTGCCATGTTTGGGGGGGAAGGGGGGGAGGTTGTAAAAGAGTAAAAGGTTATAAGGGTCTCAGTGGCAGCTGCTGGATTTGGCTGCAGGAGTGGACTGGCCATAGACCCCACGGGGCTGCCGGCCAAATACATACAGATATGATGGTCTAAGCTATGAAAATCAGGTACTTATGCTACTGGCCAATGTGCACAGGTGCCATCTGAACTCAATCGTATCACTGTCCTCAGGATAGTAATACAGCTGAATACTGTAGTGAAGGAGGCAGTATATTGTGCTGTACAGTGAAATTTGGTTCTGCTGGGGCAGTATATTGTGCTGTACAGTGAAATTTGGTTCTGCTGGGGCAGTATATTGTGCTGTACAGTGAAATTTGGTTCTGCTGGGGCAGTATATTGTGCTGTACAGTGAAATTTGATTCTGCTGGGGCAGTATATTGTGCTGTACAGTGAAATTTGGTTCTGCTGGGGCAGTATATTGTGCTGTACAGTGAAATTTGGTTCTGCTGGGGCAGTATATTGTGCTGTACAGTGAAATTTGGTTCTGCTGGGGCAGTATATTGTGCTGTACAGTGAAATTTGCTTCTGCTGGGGCAGTATATTGTGCTGTACAGTGAAATTTGGTTCTGCTGGGGCAGTATATTGTGCTGTACAGTGAAATTTGGTTCTGCTGGGGCAGTATATTGTGCTGCACTGTGGTATTTGGTTCTGCTGGGGCAGTATATTGTGCTGCACTGTGGTATCTGGTTCTGCTGGGGCAGTATATTGTGCCGCTCTGTGGTATTTGGTTCTGCTGGGGCAGTATATTGTGCTGCACTGTGGTATTTGGTTCTGCTGGGGCAGTATATTGTGCCGCACTGTGGTATTTGGTGTCGCTGGGGCAGTATATTGTGCCGCACTGTGGTATTTGGTTCTGCTGGGGCAGTATATTGTGCCGCACTGTGGTATTTGGTTCTGCTGGGGCAGTATATTGTGCCGCACTGTGGTATTTGGTGTCGCTGGGGCAGTATATTGTGCCGCACTGTGGTATTTGGTTCTGCTGGGGCAGTATATTGTGCTGCACTGTGGTATTTGGTTCTGCTGGGGCAGTATATTGTGCTGCACTGTGGTATTTGGTTCTGCTGGGGCAGTATATTGTGCTGCACTGTGGTATTTCGTTCTCTTGGGGCGGTATATGGTGCTGAAATTGGCATGTGCCTATGTATTCACCACCTTTGATAGGAAGCCCATAAAAAGCTCTGGTGCAACCAATTACCTTCAGAAGTCACATAATTAGTGAAATGATGTCACCTGTGTCACAGTATCTGTCATTACATATACACACCTTTTTTTGAAAGGCCCCAAAGGCTGCAACACCTAATCAAGAGGCACCACTAACCAAACACTGCCATGAAGACCAAGGAACTCTCCAAACAAGTAAGGGACAATGTTGTTGAGAAGCACAGGTCAGGGTTAGGTTATAAAAAAATATCCAAATCTTTGATGAGCCGTACGCTCCATAGAGTTGGGCTTTATGGCGGAGTGGCCAGAAGAAAGCCATTACTTTTAGCTAAAAACAGAAAGGCACGTTGTGAGTTTCTGAAAAGGCCTGTGGGAGACTCCCAAAATGTATGGAGAAAGGTGATCTGGTCTGATGAGACTATGCATTACTAACACCCTAAGGTTCCTCCCGCAGCGAGTCCGCATCGCAGCTCCCGGCCTGACCTCCCAGCACTGCCGGGGGTCGCATAGCATTATATTAATTTATGAAGCTATGTAACCCTTACAGTTATGGAATGTATTGGATAACACTGGCAGCATTATGCCAGTGTTATTTAATACATTCCAGAACGGTAAGGGTTACATAGCTTCATAAATTAATATAATGCTATGTGACCCCCGGCAGCGCTGGGAGGTCAGGGCGGGTGCTGCGATGCGGACTCATCTGCAAGGGGCCTAAGACTCTTCACTCTGAGAGACGGTGAAGTTCCATTGATTTTTGTGTTGCTACTTCTAACTTGAAATTATATTTGCCTAGCCCACCAATATCACATTTTTAAGAAAAGACCTACCAGAAAAAAATACATAAAAAGATTCTTCAACGTAAAATAAAACATTTTTTTTTATATCTTAATATGCTATAATCTCCTAAAGCTACAGGCTCAACACATTGAGGCTGCATTACTGGGAGGTTCTGATTTCAGTTAGGTGCTTTGCTGCCACCTGCAGGCAGAGATAGGGTATAGTCACATGGTACGGTAAAATAATGGATTTTTACTGTGATCACCACAAATTCACTGCAAAATGCATGGGGTTTGCCATAGTTTTGTAATAACTGCAGCGTTTTGTTGTGACCCTTTGGTTGCTGTCAGTGAATGATAACGCACTTGGCTATATTCAGAGGCAGTAAGCCTGTGTACAGCTAGTCCTGGATATAGGAGTGGATACCAGTCTAGACAATGCTCTGTGAGCTCAACACATCAGCAGCAGCTGTATGAATCTCGCTGCTGGTTTGCTACAATGTTTTAGTCTGGAGTCCAGGCAGTCACTTACTTTATCATCATCACTTAGGCTGAGTTCACACTTCAGTTATTTGATCAGTTATTTCCATCAGTTATTGTGAGCCAAAAAGGGCAGTGAAGAATACTCAGAGATCAGGCTGTTCTGTGTTTTTTAACCCGCCCCAGGTTTTGGCTCACAATAACGGATTGAAATAACTGATCAAATAACTGAAGTGTGAACTCAGCCTTACTGATTGATAAGGCCCTGCTGCCACGAACCACGCCAATCCTGAGAATTCAAGGGGGTCCCCAGAGAGATTTTAGCTTGGGGGACACATGGTCACACAGCGCTATGTATGGACTGCCATATCGTCACCCCTTTTTGTATTGGTTGCTGCTGTCTCCCTCCCCCCTTTTTTTTCTCTCCTGTCTGCCCCTGTTAATTATGCTTAATGGTGCTCACCGGTCCATGGCTGGTTAGCTACGCAGGTGCAGATTTTGGTATTCCGTTACTGGATTGGTTTGCTATGTCCAGTGGCGGGAAGATGGGCCTATGTCAACGTTTGGCATGGTCAAGCCTCAGAAGCAACCTGTCCTAGAATGTGAGCAGGACTGGTTGCCACCACTTGCAGAGCTGCCTAGGGGGATGAGGGGCCATGGTCTCACTGCACTGCTCTACAACAGAGGGTAATGATGCGATCCAGCCTATGATATGCCATCATGGCTGAGCGGCCTGAAGGTCTCACTACACACTGCTCTACAATAGATGTAATGATGTGATCCTACCTATGATATGCCATCATGGCTGAGCAGCCTGAGGGTCTCACTACACACTGCACTGCTCTACAATAGATGGTAATGATGTGATCCTGCCTATGATATGCCATCATGGCTGAGCGGCCTGAAGGGTCTCACTACACACTGCACTGATCTACAATAGATGATAATGATGTGATCCTGCCTATGATATGCCATCATGGCTGAGCGGCCTGAAGGGTCTCACTACACACTGCACTGCTCTACAATAGATGTAATGATGTGATCCTGCCTATGATATGCCATGAAGGCTGAAAGCCTGAAGAGTCTCACTACAAAATGCACTGCTCTACAATAGATGATAATGATGTGATCCTGCCTATGATATGCCATCATGGCTGAGCAGCCTGAAGGGTCTCACTACAGACTGCACTGATCTACAATAGATGGTAATGATGTGATCTTGCCAATGATATGCCATCATGGCTGAGCAGCCTGAGCGGTCTCACTACACGCTGCACTGCTCTACAATAGATGGTAATGATGTGATCTTGCCAATGATATGCCATCATGGCTGAGCAGCCTGAGCGGTCTCACTACACGCTGCACTGCTCTACAAAAGTTGGTAATAACGTAATCCTGCATATGATATGCCATGATGGCTGAGCAGCCTGACAGAAATGCTCACCAATATGTAGTGTATGCAAGTGCCAGAACCTATTGTGTAGTGAGGCCCTAGGCAGCTCGGCAAGTGGTGGCAACCAGTCCTCCTCACATTCTAGGACAGGTTACTGGCAGCCATTTTAACTCGTTCCTGACCACCTTATGTATATATACGTCGGCAGTCGGGACATTAAATATGGGGCCAATTCGCACATGCCTGTTTTAAACAGCAGGCACCCGGGGCTCATGTCTGAGGCAACATGACTGGGTTTGGAAGACTGTGTGATTTAGCAGATTGGTCAGTGGAAATCCAACAGTTTTAAGCTATATGTTAGAATGGAGATGTAACGTTTGAATTTTATCTTTTCAGGAAAGCATTGGGTTATTTGGATTCTGGGCCATTCTCATACATTTCGGGCCCAGAAGAAGGCAGCATGACGCTGTTATTATCAAAAATTGTCACTGAATCCTGAAGTCTCGCAGGGCGAGGTTTGTGTTGAAAGGCTGTTACTTATAAGTTATAGAAGCTGAAGGACACATGGCGGCTCCTGATCTATTAATAGAGTTGAGCAAACCCGAACTGTAAAGTTCGGGTTCGTACCGAACTTTAGGTTTTTCGTCACCCGGACCCGAACATTTAAAACGAACATAAAAGTTCGGGTTCGGTGTTCGGCGATTTTTATGGCGCTTTTTGAAAGGCTGCAAAGCAGCCAATCAACAAGCGTCATACTACTTGCCCCAAAAGGCCATCACAGCCATGCCTACTATTGGCATGGCTGTGATTGGCCAACTGCAGCATGTGACCTAGCCTCAATTTAAGCTGGAGCCACTTAGCGCCGCCCGTCACTCTGCTCGGATTAGTGTAGGGAGAGGCTGCAGCTGCTATGAGGGAGAGATCAGGGAGCGATCTTATCAAGAACTGGTTTATGTACTCAGCGATCTACAGAAAAAGTGTTTTGTGGGTGCAGTGCACAATTTTTTTAAGCCTGCCCTGAGCCAACTACTGCTGAAAACGAACTTTTTCTTCTTCATTTCATCAATATCAATACCTGATCGGCAGCCATTTTATGCAACGATAGTGCACCAGCATAGGCTATCTGCAAGTCCAGAAATACAGCTTTGGCATACTGGGGTGAAAAAACCCTCTAATATACTGCACATCGGGGATTAGACAAGCATAAGTGACTGTCACATTTAAGACAGAAATACAGCTTTTTGGTTAGGGTGAAAAAACCCTCTAATATACTGCACATCTGGGATTACACGTGCATAAGTGACTGTCACATTTAGGCCATAAATACGGCTTTGGCATACTGGGGTGAAAAAAACCCTCTAATATACTGCACATCTGGGATTATACGTGCATAAGTGACTGTCACATTTAGGACAGAAATACAGCTTTTTGGTTAGGGTGAAAAAACCCTCTAATATACTGCACATCTGGGATTAGACAAGCATAAGTGACTGTCACATTTAGGCCATAAATACAGCTTTTTGGTTACTGGGGTGAAAAAAGCCTCTCATATACTGCACATCTGGGATTACACTGCATAAGTGACTGTCACATTTAGGACAGAAATACGGCTTTTTTTCTTACTGGGGTGAAAAAACCCTCTAATATACTGCACATCTGGGATTACACGTACATAAGTGACTGTCACATTTAGACCATAAATACGGCTTTGGCATATTGAGGTGAAAAAACCCTCTAATATACTGCACATCTGGGATTACGTGTGCATAAGTGACTGTCACATTTAGGACAGAAATACAGCTTTTTGGTTAGGGTGAAAAAACCCTCTAATATACCGCACATCTGGGATTAGACAAGCATAAGTGACTGTCACATTTAGGCCATAAATACGGCTTTTTGGTTAGGGTGAAAAAACACTCATACTGCACATCTGGGATTACACGTGCATAAGTGACTGTCACATTTAGGACAGAAATACGGCTTTTTGGTTACTGGGGTGAAAAAACCCTCTGATATACTGCACATCTAGGATTAGACGTGCACAAGTGACTGTCACATTTAGGCCACAAATACCGCTGTCATATAGAGTTAAAAAAAAAAATAGAGTGCAATACCCTACATCAGGGTTTATATTGGCGGTTAATTATTTATTTTTTTAACAAATCTTTATTTAAGATTTTCAGGCGGTTAATTATTTTTAACATACTTAACCACTTTTTACTTTGCTTTGTGAACGCTAACTATGAGGCAAACATCTAATGAGGGAAGCGGTCTTGGTCATGGTGGTGGTGTTGGTGGAGCCTCTGGTGCAGGGAGAGGACGTGGCCGTTCTGCCACAGCTACACGTCCTACTGAACCTACTACCTCAGGTCCCAGGAGCCGCCAGAATCTACAGCGATTTGGTTGGGCCTAATGCCGTTCTAAGGATGGTAAGGCCTGAGCAAGTACAGGCGCTAGTCAATTGGGTGGCCGACAGTGGATCCAGCACGTTCACATTATCTCCCACCCAGTCTTCTGCAGAAAGCGCACAGGTGGCGCCTGAAACCCATGCCCATCAGTCAGTCACATCACCCCCGTGCATATCGGGGAACCTGTCTGAGCCTCAAGTCATGCAGCAGTCTCTTATGCTGTTTGAAGACTCTGCTGGCAGGGTTTCCCAAGGGCATCCACCTAGCCCTGACGCACAACCACTTATGTTTCCTGATGAGGACATGGGAATACCACCTCAGCACGTCTCTGATGATGACGAAACACAGGTGCCAACTGCTGCGTCTTTCTGCAGTGTGCAGACCAAAAAGGAGGTCAGGGAGGAAGACTGGCTGGAAGACGATGCAGGGGACGATGAGGTCCTAGACCCCACATGGAATGAAGGTCGTGCCACTGACTTTCAGAGTTCGGAGGAAGAGGCAGTGGTGAGACCGAGCCAACAGCGTAGCAAAATCGGGAGCAGGGTGCAAAAGCAGAGCAGCCGTCGCCAAAACAGTTTGCCTGCTACTGGCCACTGTCACCAGGGACCGAGCACACCAAAGGCAGCTTCAAGGAGTTCCCTGGCATGGCACTTCTTCACACAATGTGCTGACGACAAGACCCGAGTGGTTTGCACGCTGTGCCATCAGAGCCTGAAGCGAGGCATTAACGTTCTGAACCTTAGCACAACCTGCATGACCAGGCATCTACATGCGAGACACGGGCTGCAGTGGAGTAAGCATCTTCAAAACCAAGAAAGGGCTCAGGCCCCTCCTGCTCCCTCTTCTGCTGCTGCCTCGGCCTCTTCCTCCGCCTCTGGAGGAACGTTGGCACCTGCCACCCAGCAAACAGAGGATGTGCCACCAACAACACCACCTCCGTCACCAAGCATCTCAACCATGTCACACGGAAGCGTTCAGCTCTCCATCTCACAAACCTTTGAGAGAAAGCGTAAATTCCCACCTAGCCACCCTCGATCCCTGGCCCTGAATGCCAGCATTTCTAAACTACTGGCCTTTGAAATGCTGTCATTCAGGCTGGTGGAGACGGACAGCTTCAAACAGCTCATGTCGCTTGCTGTCCCACAGTATGTTGTTCCCAGCCGCCACTACTTCTCCAAGAGAGCCGTGCCCTCCCTGCACAACCAAGTATCGGATAAAATCAAGTGTGCACTGCGCAACGCCATCTGTGGCAAGGTCCACCTAACCACAGATACGTGGACCAGTAAGCACGGCCACGGATGCTATATCTCCCTAACAGCACACTGGGTAAATGTAGTGGCGGCTGGGCCCCAGGCAGAGAGCTGTTTGGCGCACGTCCTTCCGCCGCCAAGGATCGCAGGGCATCATTCTTTGCCTCCTCTTCCTACTCGGCTTCCTCCTCCTCTTCCACCACCTCCTCATCTGGTCAGCGACAGACCTTCACCACCAACTTCAGCACAGCCTGGGGTAAACGTCAGCAGGCCGTTCTGAAACTCATATGTTTGGGGGACAGGCCCCACACCGCACAGGAGTTGTGGGCGGGGTATAGAACAACAGACCGACGAGTAGTTTCTGCCGGTGAGCCTAAAGCCCGGCCTGGTGGTGTGCGATAATGGATGAAATCTCGTTGTAGCTCTGGGACTAGCCGGTTTGACGCACATCCCTTGCCTGGCGCATGTGCTGAATTTGGTGGTGCAGAAATTCATTCACAACTACCCCGACATGTCTGAGCTGCTGCATAAAGTGCGGGCCGTCTGTGCGCGCTTTGGGCGTTCTCACCCTGCTGCTGCTCGCCTGTCAGCGCTGCAGCGTAACTTCGGCCTTCCCGCTCACCGCCTCATATGCGACGTGCCCACCAGGTGGAACTCCACCTTGCATATGCTGGACAGACTGTGAGAGCAGCAGCAGGCCATAGTGGAGTTTCAGCTGCAGCACGCACGGGTCAGTCGCACTGCGGAACAGCACCACTTCACCACCAATGACTGGGCCTCCATGCGAGACCTGTGTGCCCTGTTGCGCTGTTTCGAGTACTCCACCAACATGGCCAGTGGCGATGATGCCGTTATCAGCGTTACAATACCACTTCTATGTCTCCTTGAGAAAACACTTAGGGCGATGATGGAAGTGGATGTGGCCCAGGACGAGGAGGAGGAAGAGGGGTCATCTCTAACACTTTCAGGCCAGTCTTTTAGAAGTGGCTCAGAAAGAGGATTTTTGCAACCGCAGAGGCCAGGTACAAATTTGGCCAGCCAGGGCCCACTACTGGAGGACGAGGAGGAGGAGGATGAGGAAGAGGATGGGGATGAAGCATGTTCACAGCGGGGTGGTATCCAACGCAGCTCGGGCCCATCACTGGTGCGTGGCTGGGGGGAAACACAGGACGATGACGATACGCCTCCCACAGAGGACAGCTTGTCCTTACCTCTGGGCAGCCTGGCACACATGAGCGACTACATGCTGCAGTGCCTGCGCAATGACTGCAGAGTTGCCTACATTTTAACATGTGCCGACTACTGGGTGGCCACCCTGCTGGATCCCCATTGCAAAGACAATGTGCCGTCCTTAATTCCCTTATTGGAGCGTGATCGGAAGATGCGCGACTACAGGCGCACGCTGGTCGACGCGCTCCTGAGAGCATTCCCGACTGACGCCGGGGGACAAGTGGAAGCACAAGGCGAAGGCAGGGGAGGAGAAAGAGGTCGCCAACGCAGCTGTGTCAGCGCCAGCACCTCAGAAGGCAGGATTAGCATGGCCGACATGTGTAAAAGCTTTGTCACCTCGCCGCAACAACCGGCCCCAACTGCTGATATGGAGCGTGTTAGCAGGAGGCAGCATTTGAACAACATGGTGGAACAGTACCTGTGCACACGACTACGCGTACTGACTGATGGTTCTGCCCCATTCAACTTCTGGGTCTCCAAATTGTCCACATGGCCAGACCTTGCCCTGTATGCCTTGGAGGTGCTGACCTGCCCTGCAGCCAGTGTACTCTCTGAACATGTATTTAGCACGGCAGGAGGCGTCATTACAGACAGACGCAGCCGCCTGTCCACAGCCAACGTGGACAAGCTCACGTTCATTAAAATGAACCAGGCTTGGATCCCACAAGACTTGTCTGTACCTTGTGCAGAATAGACATTTATACCACCATCAAACATACATTCTTGTACTCAAGTCAAGTGCAATGATTCTTTGTTTTCTTTTTTTTTATTTGGCCCAATATTTTGGGGGCTACCTACCTAAAAAAACATTGTTGGCTACCTGTTCCTCCTCCATTGCTGCCTCCACCTACAACACCACATTCACCGCCTCCTCAACCTCCGACTCCATATCCACCTCCTTCTCTGAGTTTCAGGTTAATAATTTGTAATTTTTAATTATTTTATTTCATTTTAAGTTATTTCCCTATCCACATTTGTTTGCAGAGCAGTTGCCATGCTATTGAGCACATTTTACATCCCTCTAGCCTTTTCAAGGACTATTTTAGAGCCATTTTAATTAAAAAAGTGCCAATTTTAGTGCCCTAAATTGAAAAAATTCTTATTTTCAATTGTCGGGTGACATTTTACCATTTTTGGCGTATACAAACCCCTGCTGTGCCTGGGTGACAGGGGCCTAAATCTCTCAAAATCCTCTGTTCTATTGCTGGGTGACATGAACCCCCTTTTGCCGTGAATGAACCCCTGCTGTGCATTGCTGACAGGGAACTAAATTTAGTGAAAACATCTGTTACTGATCGGAAGATGCGCGACTACAAGCGCACACTGATGATGGCATTCCCACCTGACAGCGGGGGCACAGTGGAAGCACAAGGCGAAGGCAGAGGAGGAGGAAGAGGTCGCCAACGCAGCTGGGGCACCACCAGCACCTGAGAAGGCAGGGTTAGCATGGCCAAAATGTGGAAAAGCTTTGTCAGCCTTGGAGGTGCTGACCTGCCCTGCAGCCAGTGTGTAGTGTGAACGTGTGTTTAGCACGGCAGAGAGCATTATCACAGGCCGCAGCCAATGTGGACAAGCTTACGTTTATTAAAATGAACCAGGCATGGATCCCACAGGACTTGTCCGTACCTTGTGCAGAATAGACATTTATACCAGCCTCAACCATCCATTCTTGTACTCAAGTGCACTTATTCTTAGTTTATTTTGCTATATGTCCCAATATTTTGTGGGATACCCCAGTTTAAAAATAAAAAATAACACAAATCAGTGTTGGCTACCTATTCCTCCTTCACCGGGCGCTTCCACCTACACCGCCACGTCAACCTACACCGCCACATCCACACATCCACCGCCTCCTCAACCTCCTACTCCTAGATCCAGATTGTTATTTTATATTTTTCCTTATTTTATGTTATTTTAAGTCATTTCCCTATCCACATTTGTTTGCAGAACAGTTGCCATGCTCTTAAGCACATTTTGATGCCTTTTGCAGCCCTCTAGCCCTTTCCAGGACTATTTTAGTGCCCAAAAGTTCGGGTCCCCATTGACTTCAATGGGGTTCGGGGTCAAGTTCGGGTCCCGAACCCGAACTTTTTTTCAAGTTTGGCCGAACCCGAACATCCAGATGTTCGCTCAACTCTATCTATTAATACTTTATGTGGATGCTAATGATTTGTTTCAAAAGAAAACTTTGGATTTCTTATTCCTTATGAGACGAGACCTGGCTTTGATGAAATACATTTTTTCTAACACTGTTTTGTTTTTCTCTGAAATTTTTACTGGTGTTTAGGTGTTTGGTATAGGTAATGACATCTTTAAAGAGTCTCTGCACTTTCACACAATTTCATTTCATTTAATAGAAAATTGTGTAACTAGCAAATTTCTAAATCACTTCATAAAAAAAAACCTGTAAAGTCATGACCACTAGGGGTCCCACTTCCTCCTAAGTGGTAGTCCACTGCCTTTTGTCAGGCAAGATTCATCCCGGGTAACAGACACAGAAGATGGCTGAGAGGACATGGTAGCGTGTCAGAGCTAGCTGAGATTGTGAGCCTGATAAAATAACTGCTTCTACACAGCTTCTAAAGATCACAAGCTTTCTGCAAGTGTTATTTCCCCCTCCTTATCTGTTCTGTGAGCTCCAGATCTGAAAACAAACATAGTGGTAAATAAAGGAAAAGGACGTCACAGCAGTACAGTGCACGGTCATCACCATTGTCAAGAGTGGTTATCTAACTTGTCTTATAATGTAACTGGATCATGAACTTTGTATGATATTGCACCAATAAATCACTACAATTGCAACAAAATACCCTGTGTGCTGCAATTTACATATTATAAGCAGTACAGTGCAGGCAGATTCCACAGAAGGGAGACGCCCATGCTTGTGAGAGAAATGCATCTAGCTGTGCAGCTAAAGACGGGAATAATTTGGCTGGAAGAAAAAAAACATTAGGGAAGCCCAAAAAAGACCTGTTCCTTCACAGTAATGACTTTACAAAGAAATACAGCCATTATGTAAACTTTTTTGAAAACCCAGGTACGCTTAATGTTGGTCTGGAGAATATTAAGGAAAAATTGCCGTAGTGTTTTAGGGGTCATTAGGGTGCCATGGCTTTTGTTTTCTTTTTCATCCATCTAGTGCTGGGTGGACTGGTTGAAGTCTTATAATTCATAGTATCTGAGATGTACTATAATTATTGATTACATTATGGTTTATGGTAATTATTTATGATCTTTATTTGATTATCTATTAGTATGTCTATTGGTTACCCATGATAAACACCAGAGCCTAATTTATCCAGTTTACTAGCAGAAGGACCCGGCTTCGCACGGTTATATTTCATCTATTTAATTTAATGTTTGTGTGTGTCGTTAAAAGATATCGACAGTATCCACTATAACAGTGACCTCAACAGTACCCCGCCCCTTTAACAGTGAACTCCACAGTCCCCCATCCCTTAACACTGACCCCACCACAGTGCCCCACCATATTAAAATGGGACCTTCACAGCAGCCCACCCCTTTAACAGTGAGTTTCAAAGCACCCCACTCCCTTGACAGTGACCTCCTCAGGGGGTCCGCCCTCTTAACAGTGACCTCCACAGTACCCTGCTGCCTTAACAGTGACCACCACAGCAATTGCCCCTTTAATAGTGGCTCCTGCCCCTTTAACAGTGACCTCCACAGTGCCCGCCCCTATAACAGTGACCTCCACAGCGCCCTGCCACTTTAATGCTAGCGCAACATGACGACGTGTGTCGTGCAACATTTTGTCTCAACAATTTTTACAATGATAGTCTATGGTGTTGTGACTGCGATTTTTCTGCGACTGTCGCATTGCAGCATGTCACATGTTGCAGTGCAACACCATAGACTATCATTATAAAAATTGTCACGCGACACATGTAGCAGTGTAGTTGCGCCCTATGTGTCGTGCGACTTATTGTAGTCGTGTAGCCCTAGCCTAAAGCTGACCTACAGCAGTGAAGAAAAATGGCTGGGTTGTTATGGAAACCTGGAGTAAAACTGTGTGTATGTGGAGACTAAGGGCCTGCGAGCTTCTATTGGCTGATCAGGGACATGTGACCGTGTGTATGGCAGTTGGGATATGAAGAGAAAGACTTGCAGGCTTGTATTGGATAATGCAGGTCATTGTTTGGGAATATCTCAGGAACGGTACGTCCTAGAGAGCTGAGACCCCCACAAGATTTCTTTCCAGGTAGCAAGGGATGTGTTTACCAAGTTTCGTTGAAATCGATGGATGCGTTTTTGAGTGATCGTGGAACATACATACACACATATATACGTCCTTCTTTATATATACAGTTGCAAGAAAAAGTATGTGAACCCTTTGGAATGATATGGATTTCTGCACAAATTGGTCATAAAATGTGATCTGATCTTCATCTAAGTCACAACAATAGACAATCACAGTCTGCTTAAACTAATAACACACAAAGAATTAAACGTTACCATGTTTTTATTGAACACACCATGTAAACATTCACAGTGCGGGTGGAAAAGGTATGTGAACTGGATCGCACATCCTCAATACTATACTCCTCCCCATTTGGCCCAGGTGATTTTAATTGCGTGTCCCCACAAAAAAAATATAACATGTCCTATTCTTGTCTGCGCTTTGTGGACAAGAATAGGCAGTCGCACAAACGCCATCCGTGTTTTGCGGAGCCGCAATTGGTGGACCGCAAAACACACAACGGTCGTGTGCATGTAGCATAAGGGTGTATACATTCCTACCACCTCTCAGTTGGAGGTAACATCTACTAAATTATCTGTACTCAGAGAGTTATCACTGTGTTATCTGTTGTGTTACATAGGACTGCAGGTGACATCTACTACATTGTCTGTACTCAGGGGGTTATCACTGTGTTATCTGTGGAGTTACATAGGACTGCAGTGACCTCCACTACATTATCTGTACTCAAAGAGTTATCATTGTTATCTGTGATGTTACTGTCACGGAACCATGAACCAGACGTACAACAAGAGATAAGTGAAAATAAGAAGGCTTTATTGAAAATAAAGCTGTAAAGCAAAAGTCCAAACGGATGGTGAAACCGAGCAGAGTCTTTGCGAAGCCAGAGGTCAGGAACCAGAAGGGTAGTCAGACGAAGCCAGGATCAGGAACCAGCAGGGTAGTCAGACGAAGCCAGGATCAGGAACCAGCAGGGTAGTCAGACGAAGCCAGGATCAGGAACCAGCAGGGTAGTCAGACGAAGCCAGGATCAGGAACCAGAAGCAGCAGCAGTCTTAGAAGCATGTGAACACAAGAGGACCAAGCAAGGAACTGAAGCCACAGACCTCCTATATATATATGAGCTAGGCATCCAGCTCCTCCCAGGGGAAGGAGGAGCCGCAGGGTGGAAGGCTACAAGAAACCCAGAAACCAAGATGGCCGCCAGCACATGTCAAACGAAGGAGAGCAGCAAGCAGGTAAGACCATGACAGTACCTCCCCCTCAAGGGCCCCTCCTCCGCGGAGCACAAAACGGTTTCTGAGGGAAGCGTGCGTGAAAGGCTCGGAGCAAGGCAGGAGCATGGACATCTGCGGAGGGAACCCAGGAACGCTCCTCTGGACCATAACCACGCCAATGGACCAAAAACTGCAACCGACCGCGGACCAGGCGTGAGTCCAGGATATTGCTCACCTCATATTCCTCACGATTGCCCACTTGGACCGGACGAGGCCGAGGAACCGAGGAAGTGAAACGATTACACACCAGTGGCTTCAACAGGGAGACATGAAACACGTTGGAGATCCGCATGCCAGGAGGAAGCGCAAGGGCATAGGCTACCGGGTTTACCCTGCGAAGCACTCGGAAGGGACCAACAAAGCGAGGCGCCAGCTTGGGAGTGGGCACTCGAAGATTGAGGTTGCGGGTGGACAACCATACACGGTCTCCGACCTGGTAGGAAGGAGCAGGCGCTCGTCTGCGATCAGCCTGGAGTCTCTGGCGCTGCGCAGAGACCTCAAGGGACTTCTGGATCTGTACCCAAGAAGCACGTAGGACGGAAAGGTGATCCTCCACAGCCGGAATATCCTGGGGAGAGAATACCTCCGGTAACACGGCAGGTTGGAACCCATAATTGGCCATGAAGGGAGACGTCCCAGAGGAAGAGTTCACCGCCGTGTTCCTGGCAAACTCAGCCCAAGGCAGGAGGTCAACCCAATTGTCTTGGTGATCGGAGACATAGCAACGAAGGAATTGCTCCAAGGCCTGATTGGATCGTTCTGCGGCCCCATTGGACTGAGGGTGGTAGGCCGAGGAGAAGGAGAGATGAATCCCCAACTGGGAGCAAAAGGCGCGCCAGAACCTGGACACAAACTGACTCCCCCGATCCGACACAATCTCCTTAGGCAAACCGTGCAACCGGAAGACCTCCCTGGCAAAAATCGTGGCCAACTCTTGTGCAGAGGGTAACTTCTTGAGAGGAACACAGTGGCACATTTTGGAAAACCGATCCACAATCATGAGAATGACCGTATGGCCTCGGGATGCAGGGAGGTCCACAATGAAATCCATCCCCAGGTGTGACCATGGGCGCTCCCCGGTGGCTATGGGTTGCAGAAGGCCCAACGGAAGGTGCCGAGGGGACTTACTCTGGGCACAAACGGAGCATGCCGCTACATATGCGGCGATGTCGGAACGTAGGGAAGGCCACCAGAACAGACGTGAAACAGCCCAGGACAGCTGATTCTTTCCAGGATGCCCCGCGGTCTTGGAGTTATTGTAGGTTCGCAACAACCGAGTGCGCAACTCCTCAGGCACAAAACATCTGCCGTTGGGTCTCCCAGAGGGAGCACCAGATTGAGCCGCCAAAATCTGCTCACCCAGGGGAGAGGTCAGGCTGGTGCGAATGGCGGCCAGGATCTGATTCGGAGGTATGACCGAAGTCGGAATCGACTCCTCCCTGGACAGCTCGGAGTACTGCCGTGATAAGGCATCCGCCCTGATGTTCTTGGAACCGGGTAGGTAGGAGACCACGTAATTAAAACGAGACAAGAACAGAGCCCATCTGGCCTGACGTGGTGTCAGTCTCTTGGCCTCAGAAAGGTAGGTCAGATTCTTGTGGTCCGTCAGGATGAGAACCGGAACCACCGAGCCCTCGAGCAAGTGCCTCCATTCTTTAAGGGCCTGCACGATGGCCAATAACTCCCTGTCACCAATCTGATAGTTGCACTCCGCGGAAGACAGTTTCCGGGAGTAAAACCCACAAGGAAGCAGAGGACCCTCTGGTGTTCTACGCTGAGACAGAAGGGCGCCTACTCCCGTCTCAGACGCGTCCACCTCGAGGACAAAGGGCAACCCAGGGTTGGGATGCGACAGAATCGGAGCCGACACAAAGGCGGACTTTAGGGCCTCAAAAGCTCGGATGGCCTCGAGCGGCCAGACCTGGGAATTACTGCCCTTCCTGGTCAGATCCGTGAGAGGCTTGGCCAGCATGGAAAAGTCCCTGATGAACTTCCGATAATAATTGGCGAAGCCCAAAAAGCGCTGCAGGGAACGAAGACCACTGGGCTGGGGCCACTGTAAGACAGCCGAAACCTTCTCAGGATCCATGGAGAACCCCTCAGCGGAAATGATGTAACCTAAGAAGGTTACCTGGGATCGGTGAAATTCGCATTTCTCAAGCTTACCGAACAGCTTGTTCTCTCGTAACCGTTGCAACACTCGTCTGACATCCAGAATGTGGGCCTCCATGGATTCAGAATATACCAAGATGTCATCCAAATAGACTACCACACACTGCTGCAACAGGTCACGGAAAACATCGTTGATGAATTCCTGAAAGACTGCGGGCGCATTGCACAACCCAAAGGGCATAACCAAGGATTCGTAATGACCAGTCCTGGTGTTAAACGCGGTCTTCCACTCATCGCCCGCCTTGATCCTTACCAGGTTATATGCCGCCCTCAGGTCGAGTTTGGTAAAGACCCTGGCCCCTTTAAGGCGATCGAACAGCTCGGAAATCAAGGGTATCGGGTAAGCGTTCTTGATCGTGATGCGATTGAGACCCCTGTAATCGATGCAAGGCCTCAACTCACCGCCCTTCTTTTTCACAAAGAAAAATCCAGCCCCTGCCGGGGACGAAGATTTGCGAATGTGTCCGCGTGAAAGCGCCTCCCTTACGTACTCCTCCATGGCCTCATTCTCCGCTACCGACAGTGGATAGACTTTGCCACGAGGAGGAACGGCACCAGATTGTAACTCTATGGCACAATCGTATGGGCGGTGCGGAGGTAGGGCAACCGCGCGCACCTTATCGAATACATCCCGGTACTCCTCGTATTCAGGAGGCAACAGAGAGTCCGAGGAAGTACACAGCAACTTGACAGACCCATGGATGCAACTAGCCCCACACTTCGGTGACCACGAGAGGATCTCGACCGATCTCCAATCGAAAGTCGGATTATGCTTCTGGAGCCAGGGGTACCCCAAGACCACCGAGTAGTGTGGAGACGAAATAACCTGGAGGCAGACCGACTCTCTGTGAACGGCACCAATGGCTATCCCCACTGGAAGGGTCTCATGAGTCACGTATGGCGGCAGAAGGGGTCTGCCGTCTATCGCCTCAAGAGCCAGTGGGGAACCTCGAGCCTGCAGAGGAATGGAATTGGCGGCAGCGAACACACTATCAATGAACAAACCACCAGCACCAGAGTCCACCAACGCCTGGGTCGTCACCGAGCCCCCGACCCAGGAGAGGACAACAGTGATCAGTGGTTTGTCAACACGGGAAACCGGGGACGAGGAGACTCCACCCAAGATCTGCCCCCGACAGGATCTCAGGGTACGAGCGTTTCCCGGACGGTTCGGACATGCCAACCGAAAATGCCCACCGAGACCACAGTACATGCATCGGCCCTCGCGTCTCCGGAGTGCCCTCTCCCCCTCGGACAGGCGAGCAAACCCCAGCTGCATGGGTTCACCCCCAGACAAGTCATCCCCAGGAGGCGTGGGAGGAGAGGGAGGCACGGGTGGGACAGCAAACGTAGGCACCAATCTGTTAGAAGACCTCCGCAGGTTCTCCTTAAAGGAAGGTCTCTCCCTGAGTCTGGTGTCAATCAAAATCAGGAAAGAAATAAGAGACTCGAGCTCAACTGGTAGGTCCTTAGCTGCAACCTCATCCTTCAAGGCATCCGAGAGACCATGAGAGAAAGCAGCGACCAGAGCCTCATTATTCCAGCCCACCTCTGCTGCCAGGGTACGAAACTCAATGGCGTATTCAGCTACGGATCGTGAACCCTGTCTGATGGACATAAGGAGCTTCGCAGCAGAGGCAGCACGAGCCGGCACATCGAATACCTTCCGAAGAGAAGCAACAAAACCGGAAAACTCGGCAACCACCGGATTGTTGTTCTCCCATAAAGGGCTGGCCCAGGCCAAGGCCTTGTCCGAGAGCAGCGAGATCAAGAAGCCCACCTTTGATCTCTCAGTAGGAAAGGCATGTGGCAGCAACTCGAAATAAATGCCCACCTGGTTAAGGAAACCTCGGCACTGAGTTGGCTCTCCCCCAAAGCGCTGTGGAAGAGGGGCAGAACCGGTCATACCCCGAAACACCGCAGGCGCAACAACAGGTGTCGGGGTAGACTCTGGCGCAACAACCGGAGCGGCAGTAGGAGCGAGCCCAGGAGCGACAACCGACCCATCGGCAACGGGAGCGAAATGAGCCGTGCGTTCAAGCAGGGTTTGCAACGCCACAGCGAACCGACCCAACAGGTGATCCTGCTGATCAAGTCTGGCAACCAGCGTGGGTAGCGAGGATGGCCCTGTACCGTCAGAATTCATGGCTTGGTCCTAATGTCACGGAACCATGAACCAGACATACAACAAGAGATAAGTGAAAATAAGAAGGCTTTATTGAAAATAAAGCTGTAAAGCAAAAGTCCAAACGGATGGTGAAACCGAGCAGAGTCTTTGCGAAGCCAGAGGTCAGGAACCAGAAAGGTAGTCAGACGAAGCCAGGATCAGGAACCAGCAGGGTAGTCAGACGAAGCCAGGATCAGGAGCCAGCAGGGTAGTCAGACGAAGCCAGGATCAGGAACCAGCAGGGTAGTCAGACGAAGCCAGGATCAGGAACCAGAAGCAGCAGCAGTCTTAGAAGCATGTGAACACAAGAGGACCAAGCAAGGAACTGAAGCCACAGACCTCCTATATATATGAGCTAGGCATCCAGCTCCTCCCAGGGGAAGGAGGAGCCGCAGGGTGGAAGGCTACAAGAAACCCAGAAACCAAGATGGCCGCCAGCACATGTCAAACGAAGGAGAGCAGCAAGCAGGTAAGACCATGACAGTTACATAGGACTGCAGGTAACACATCTACTACATTATCTGTACTCAGTCTATAAATTCAATGTAATCCCCACTCTTGGGCACACCGGGATGCCCACCTATGGGCAGGGCTTGCATAAGCCCCATTTCTTTTGGCTCAGGACAGCCCAAATTACCTGGAACTATCTCTGAAATGTAGGGACTGTTGCCAACTATGCTTTAGCGGCTGTGGTGTTGTGCCTGTATGTGTGTAGGGGGACATGTCTGGGGTCTGTATTTGTGTAGGGGGACATGTCTGGGGCCTGTATGTGTGTAGGGGGACATGTCTGGTGTCTGTATTTGTGTAGGGGGACATGTCTGGGGGTCTGTATTTGTGTAGGGGGACATGTCTGGGGTCTGTATGTGTGTAGGGGGACATGTCTGGGGTCTGTATGTGTGTAGGGGGACATGTCTGGTGTCTGTATTTGTGTAGGGGGACAAGTCTGGTGTCTGTATTTGTGTAGGGGGACATGTCTGGGGGTCTGTATTTGTGTAGGGGGACATGTCTGGGGGTCTGTATGTGTGTAGGGGGACATGTCTGGGGTCTGTATTTGTGTAGGGGGACATGTCTGGGGGTCTGTATTTGTGTAGGGGGACATGTCTGGGGTCTGTATTTGCTTAGGGGGACATGTCTGGGGTCTGTATTGATTTAGGGGGACATGTCTGGGGTCTGTATTTGTGTAGGGGGACATGTCTGGGGCCTGTATTTGTGTAGGGGGACATGTCTGGGGGTCTGTATGTGTGTAGGGGGACATGTCTGGGGTCTGTATTTGTGTAGGTGGACATGTCTGGGGTCTGTATTTGTGTAGGGGGACATGTCTGGGGTCTGTATGTGTGTAGGTGGACATGTCTGGGGTCTGTATTTGTGTAGGGGGACATGTCTGGGGTCTGTATGTGTGTAGGTGGACATGTCTGGGGGTCTGTATTTGTGTAGGGGGACATGTCTGGGGGTCTGTATTTGTGTAGGTGGACATGTCTGGGGGTCTGTATTTGTGTAGGGGGACATGTCTGGGGTCTGTATTTGTGTAGGGGGACATGTCTGGGGTCTGTATTTGTGTAGGGGGACATGTCTGGGGGTCTGTATGTGTGTAGGGGGACATGTCTGGTGTCTGTATTTGTGTAGGGGGACATGTCTGGGGTCTGTATGTGTGTAGGGGGACATGTCTGGGGTCTGTATGTGTGTAGGGGGACATGTCTGGTGTCTGTATTTGTGTAGGGGGACATGTCTGGTGTCTGTATTTGTGTAGGGGGACATGTCTGGGGGTCTGTATTTGTGTAGGGGGACATGTCTGGGGGTCTGTATGTGTGTAGGGGGACATGTCTGGGGTCTGTATTTGTGTAGGGGGACATGTCTGGGGGTCAGTATGTGTGTAGGGGGACATGTCTGGGGTCTGTATTTGCTTAGGGGGACATGTCTGGGGTCTGTATTGATTTAGGGGGACATGTCTGGGGGTCTGTATTTGTGTAGGGGGACATGTCTGGGGTCTGTATTTGCTTAGGGGGACATGTCTGGGGTCTGTATTGATTTAGGGGGACATGTCTGGGGTCTGTATTTGTGTAGGTGGACATGTCTGGGGTCTGTATTTGTGTAGGGGGACATGTCTGGGGTCTGTATGTGTGTAGGGGGACATGTCTGGGGTCTGTATGTGTGTAGGGGGACATGTCTGGGGTCTGTATGTCTGTAGGGGGACATGTCTGGGGTCTGTATGTGTGTAGGGGGACATGTCTGGGGTCTGTATGTCTGTAGGGGGACATGTCTGGGGTCTGTATGTGTGTAGGGGGACATGTCTGGGGCCTGTATGTGTGTAGGGGGACATGTCTGGGGTCTGTATTTGTGTAGGGGGACATGTCTGGGGTCTGTATGTGTGTAGGTGGACATGTCTGGGGGTCTGTATTTGTGTAGGTGGACATGTCTGGGGGTCTGTATTTGTGTAGGTGGACATGTCTGGGGGTCTGTATTTGTGTAGGGGGACATGTCTGGGGTCTGTATTTGTGTAGGGGGACATGTCTGGGGTCTGTATTTGTGTAGGTGAACATGTCTGGGGTCTGTATTTGTGTAGGTGAACATGTCTGGGGTCTGTATTTGTGTAGGGGGACATGTCTGGGGCCTGTATTGATTTAGGGGGTCTGGTCCAGTGCCTTCTCGGTGATATAATATGCCAGGAATAGCCCTTACTGCAGCCATTTCTCTGCGGTGACCAAGAGCTTTTGATCACATAAATCCATTTATTGTACTAGAAGAATGTGAGAACCAGTCTTCCGCTTATTATTGAGTTACAGCTGTTCCATCTGCTGCCGCTTTAGGCTACTTTCACACTAGCGCTTTTTGATAATCCATCATGGATCTGCAAAAACGCTTCCGTTACCATAATACTACCACATGCATCCGTCATGAACGGATCCGGTTGTATTAGGTCTTCTATAGCCATGACGGATCCGTCATGAACACCACTGAAAGTCAATGGGGGACGGATCCGTTTTCTATTGTGTCAGAGAAAACGTATCCGTCCCCATTGACTTACATTGTGTGCCAGGACGGATCCGTCTTGCTCCACACCACATGGCGGACAGAAAAACGCTGCAGGCAGCGTTTTGGTGTCCGCCTCTAGAGCGGAATGGTGACTGAACGGAGGCAAACTGAGGCATTCTGAGCGGATCCTTTTCTATTCAGAATGCTTTAGGGAAAAACTGATCAGTTTTGGAACGCTTGTGAGAGCTCATGACAGATCTCAGAACGGAAAGCCGAAACGCTAGTGTGAAAGTAGCCTCACCGTGACCGCTGTCCTGTTACAAAATGATTCTAACAATCAGGGTAGATGTATTGTCCGTGTACAGCGGCGACAGTAATGAAAATAAGAGACCCGGACGGATCCGAATAAAACCGATGTATAAAGCTGACAGAAAACACTCAGATCAATCAGTGTACTGCTGCGCCCTCTGCTGGCCTATCAAGGCATGGACTCCACAAGACCTCTTAGGGAGTCCTGTGGTATTTGGCACCAAGATGTTCACAAGATGTGAGAGGCCTCCGTGAAACAGACTTACTTTTTGAACATATCCTACAGATGGGGCGGAGATCTGGCTGATTTGGAGGATAAGTCATCAGCTTGAACTCATTGTCATGTTCCTGTACCGTCCCTAAATGTGACCGAGGTATTATCCTGCAGAATTTTGCAAATCTTTTTATTTTTTTATTGAAATTGGGTCAATTGTTTGCATTAAAGGGGTTTTCTCATCTCAGACAATGGGGGCATATCGCTAGGATATGCCCCCATTGTCTTATAGGTGCAGGTCCCGAGAACAGAGCCCAGAAAGTGAAGGAGAGCGCAATGCGCATGCCCAGCCGCCCATCATTCATTCCTATGGGGCCGCCGAAAATAGCCGAGCGCTGGCCAGGCTATTGCCGTCTGCCCCTTAGAAATGAAGGGGAGCATGGGCCGCGCATGCGTGGCACGCTCCCATTCACTTCTATGGGAGAGGCGGGGATTAGCGCTTGGTGGTGGACGGACACCGGGAAATCTGGGGTCCTCCAGCCACAACTCTCCCCGGCTCCGTTCTCGATATAGGTGCGGGTCCCACCCTATCAGACAATGGGGGCATATCCTAGCCATATGCCCCCATTGTCTGAGATGGGAAAACCCCTTTAATCCAATCTATGTAACCAATAAAAAGAAGCAAGATTATAGTCTTAAAGGGCATCTGTCAGCAGTTTTGTATCTATGACACTGGCTGACCTGTTACATGTGCACTTGGCAGCTGAAGGCATCCATGTTGGTCCCATGTTCATATGTGCCTGCATCGCTGAGAAAAATGATCATTTGCTATATGCAAATGAGTCTTTAGGAGCAACGGGGGCGTTGCTGTTACACCTAGAGGCTCCGCTCTCTCTGCAACTGCTGCGCCCTCTGCACTTTGATTGATAGGGCCAGGTGTGATCACGTTTTCACTGCTTGGTCCTGTCAATCTAAGTGCAGAGGGCGCGGCAGGTGCAGAGAGAGCTTAACCTCTAAGTGTAACGGTAACGCCCCCGTTGCTCCTAGAAGCTCATTTGCATATATCAAAACCTCATTTTTCTCTGCAATGCGGGCACATATGAACATGGGACCAACACAGATGCCTTCAGCTGCCAAGGGCACATGTAACAGGTCAGATCTGCTGACAGATGCCCACCGTTGTGTGCAGCCCGATCCTGCGATCCTCCGTCACTACCTTCCCTCTGTCTCTGCAGGGTCAGGCTGTTTGTGACACATAGGTCTGCATCAGAGCTGTTTACACAAAACGGTAGGATCATTTTTATATTCTCATTCATTCCAGGTTTACCAAGCTCAGGATTTTCATTCATAGTTTTTGCCTAGTGGGAATTTTTTTTTTCCTTTTGCATCACTTTTTACTTCAAGAGTTCTACGGAGAAGGTTTTGGCTGACGTCAGCCCTCTCTGACCTTCGTGTCCTTCTATTTGATCTAATCTTCGTCTGCGATATCGCAGAATCCTTTATAGACCTCTACGTCCCAGAGATGCTGCTCATATTCCAGCCAGCAGCACCCTGCTGCTTCCAGGGAGCCGGGGGTTAAATCCAGGGCGTTCCCACCACGCGGCTGCCTGCAGGACTGCAATGCAGAAGAAAGGGCGACTCTCACCATCCTACCCTGTCCTGACATCAAGCAGGGAGAAGGATGCGGACACGGAGGTAACTGGGCCCACCGGACCGTTATATAGGAGATTTCTGTATTACAGATACATTATAGAGCCTAGAGCTCAGTGTATAGCACCCGTGTTCTTACTTCCAAATGTGGAATTGCGGACAAGAATAGGCATTTTCTATCATAGTGTCGGCCGTGTGTGGTCCGGAAAATGCAGAACGCACATGGGCCGGCATCCGTGTTTTGCGGATACGCAATTTGCGGACAGCAAAACACTACGGCCGTCTGAATGAGCCCTTGGTCTGGGTGTCAGCGGCCAGCAGCACCAGAGATAACATAAAGCATCATCTTATCATAGACATTGGCGTGTATGACCAGGACATGGCGGGGTCTGGATACTGTGACCTCCACTGCTCGCTAGAATGCAAGAGGAAAACCATGGAGCTTTAAGTTTGTCTCTTGGCCCAGTTTAGTCTTTTCATGGTGGCCACATGAATGGCCATTGACTATAATTTGTATCCATGTGGCTTCTCTGTGAAAGCCCAATACCGTAGACTTAGGGGTATCCGCAAAGTTTTGGTTTGTAATATGTTTTTGACATGCTATGCACTGTTACACCACAAGATGGCGTATTAGTGGCACTGAGAATGGAGCCAACCACTGCATTCCCCCCACTTTTGATAGGAGTGGGCTAGTCCAACTTTCTGTCAGGATGGAGAGTCGACCTGGCTCCCGCTCCAAGGGCCATAGGGGCTAGAGATCCAGCTCATCTGGGATAACCACTACTCCAGGGAGACTGCAGGCTCCCAGACCACAGAAATTCTGCAAGCTACAGCCTTTACAGTCAGCAGGGTAATCATCACTACAGCTATTCAGACTCTGCTGCAGGTGAGGGGAAACATGTTAAGACACCCGCCACTACAGTTCAGGAAAAGCACATTCACAAGCCTGCACCAGCTTATTGCTGTTAGCAAGAGAATCAGGAGAAAGAGACTGTTGCCGGGTAGTATACCATCGCCTGCCACCCTACCCCATCATCCGTTGAGTGAAATTGCACGGTGTACAAACTACTGCTGGATGTACTGTTACTTTAATCTTGCATTTAGTAAAGAGAGACATTTGTTCTTTTACTTCTGGCCTAATTCCTTGCACAATCTTTTCAGTGCACAGTCCTCAAGGAGAGACGACCTGAGGGAGCACACCGTGACACAACACCTCATTAGGGCCACTACCACTCCCATCCTCTCCTCTGGTGACATATACCATCAATATCTTTGATGAGGCAACATTGTCATTTTTTGCTATACAGGAGGACCAAATGCTGTGGCGCCACTGCGATTGCCCGATGCTGGGCCGGGATTGCCAACTGTGCTCCCAAGGGACAGCCTGCATTAGAAAAAGCAGTCTTAACCATAAGGATGTCAGGAAAGGTGATGATTATTGATAAAGAATTTGGCACCTATAAGATAAAGCAAAGAGACGGGGTGCCCATTGGTTACTCCATTGCTTCATCAATCGGCAGGGCAGATGGTGCTAGTTAGTTTCTCCATCACCATTTCATAATTTGTAGAGCTGATGGTGCCCCCTGGTTTCTCCATCACCTGCATTATAATTGGCAGGACTGAAGGTATCCATTGGTTTCTCCATCATCTAATCATAATTCATTGGGCTGATGATGCCCGCTGGTTTCTCAATCACCTGCATTATAATCAGCAGGGCAGATGGTGCCCATTGGTTTCTCCATCACCTCATCATAATCGGCAGGGATGATGGTGCCCGCTGGTTTCTACATCACCTCATCATAATCGGCAGGGCTGAAGGTGTCCATTGGTTTCTCCATCACCTGCATTATAATCAGCAGGGCAGATGGTGCCCATTGGTTTCTCCATCACCTCATCATAATCGGCAGGGCTGATGGTGCCCGCTGGTTTCTCCATCACCTCATCATAATCGGCAGGGCTGAAGGTGTCCATTGGTTTCTCCATCATCTCATCATAATTGACTGGGCTGATGATGCCTATTGGGTTTTCTATCACCTGCATGATAATTGGCAGGGCTCATGGTGCCCATTGGTTTCTCCCTCACCTCATCATAATAAGCAGGGCTAATGGTGGCCATTGGTTTCTCCATCACATGCATCATAATTGGCTGGGCAGATGGTGCCTATGGGTTTCTCCATCAACTCATCATAATCAGCAGGGTTGATGGTGCCCATTGTTTTTCCATCACTTCATCTTTATCGTCAGGGCTGAAAAGGCTCATTGGTTTCTCCATCATGTCATCCTAATTGGCAGGGCTGATGGTCACCTGAATGATTATCGGCAGGGCCATTGGTTTTTCCATCACTTCTTCATAATTGCCTGGTGCTGATGGTGCCTATATATTTTTCTATCACCTATATCATAATCAGCAGGGCTAATGGTGCTCATTGGTTTCTTTATCACTTGCATCAAAATCAGCAGGGCTGATGGTGCCTATTGTTTTCTCTATCACCTGCATTAAAATCGTCACGGCTGATGGTGTTCATTGGTTTCTCCATCACATCATCATAATGGGCTGGGCTGATGGTGCCCATTGTTTCTCCATCACCTGCATCTCCATCACATCATCATAATGGGCTGGGCTGATGGTGCCCATTGTTTCTCCATCACCTGCATCTTAAATCGGCAGGGCTGATGGTGCCCGTTGGTTTCTCTATCACTTCATCTTAATCAGCAGGGCTCATGGTGCCTATTGGTTTCTTTATTACTTGCATCATAATCGGCTGGCCTGACAGTGTCCATTGTTTCTCCATCACGTGCATTATAAGGCTAATGGTGTCTACTGGTTTCTCCCTAACCTCATCATATTCAGCAGGGCTGATAGTGACTATTGGTTTAGTCACCACCTACATTATAATCGTCAGGCCAGATGATGCCCATTGGTTTCTCCGTCACCACATCATAATCGGCTGGGCTGATGGTGCCCATTGGTTTCTCCATCCCCGGATCATAGATGGTTTTATATGATTGGTGCTTAAGAATGTCTTCCAGGACTGACCAGTAAGAATGCTTGCTCCCAATTTTGGTGGGACTGGCCAATTATCTTATGTGAATGAGGGGCCTTCCGAGTCTCCCTCAACAGGCGACATCCATGGAAAGAAGGATCAGGCATGCTGAATGACCACGCCTGGCAAGAGGATTCTGGAAGAGCCCTGCTTGTAATTCATACACAAACGCAACTCTGCCAAGCAAAGCATTCATGTGTACAGGGGAATCGTCGGTATGAATAACTGTCGACCGAACCAGAACTCGGATGGACAGCTATCAAAGGCGTATGGCCATCTTTACTTAGCCTTTTTGGACAAAAAAAAAGTTTCAACAATCGCTAGTGTAGTAATTCAATAGTTTAGTAAAAGTTGTAGAAACAAAAAGAAACAGGAAAAACATGGAGTCCTAAAGTCAGAAAATGTCTCTGAAGTCTGGCAGTTAGGTCCCACATAACACTGGAAAGTATCTCCTGCCTCTAGACCTGTTAGGTGTAAAAATAACATTCTGCAATTACTGTCCAGATATCTGAGAGCAATAATAAAGGGTCATCAAATATTAATATTCCACATGAATTTTACAATCTCCCAAATGAATGTGAATATAGTCGCCAAACACTGGACAAAGTATAAACCACTACATCACCATGAACTTGGTCCTGTGTACACTTTGTTACCAGTGACAGATCCAATATTTACCACTAGACCACCAGGGATTGATCTATATATACCACTTAAAGGCAGTAGTAAGAGAGAGAATAAGTGCGGCACTCACCAATTGCTGATAAAACTTCATTTTTGTCATTTAGACCGTGGGGGCCAGTAGCGTTGGTTTTTATGATCCACCGTGCCTCCCGCTGCAGCAAGAGATGATGGCGGTCACCACCCCTAGGGATGGGCCCCACTGCCTCTATGCCCGCAAACGAGAGGCACCGCAGATCACCACCATGTACGGCACATACATGTTCCACAAAATTCACAAGTCACTGTCCCGGCCTCCAGGTCGTCCTATTGTCGCGGGCGTCGGGTCAGTGACTGAACCCATTTCTAGATACGTCGACTGGCTGTTAAGGTCTTTGCTTAATGGCACTCCAACATATCTCAAGGACACCGGGGACTTCCTCCGAGCCCTCAATCACTTTGAGTGGCGGGAGGAATTCCGCCTTGTGTCCTTGGATGTTGAAAGCCTTTATACTAGGATCCCGCATAATTTGGAATTACGCGCCATCAATGTAGTTTTGAATCGTTCAGATAAAGGCAATGTCTTTTTCAAATTCATCCAGGAAGCCCTGGATTTGATACTTACCAACAATGTATTCCAGTTTGACCGACAGTAGTACCGCCAGGTATTGGGTACAGCGATGGGCACGCCCGTGTCGTGCACATTCGCTAACCTGTACCTGGCGGTATTTGAGGAGACCTACGTCTTCTCTGGGGATAACCCCTTTCTGAAATATATCCACTTGTATTTACGCTATGTCGATGATGTATTCTTGGTCTGGTCGGGCAGCGAGGAGGTTTGTCAGCAATTTGTGCAATATCTTAATTGCACCAACCATATGAATATGAAGTTCACACTGAACTTCGGCGGTGACTCGTTGGACTTCTTGGACGTGCGAGTCACCGCCGAGGATGGTGCCTTGTGTACTACCGGTTTTCGTAAGCCCACTGCTACCAACTCGCTGCTCCACCAGACCAGTTTCCATCCCTCTGCGGTGAAGGACGCGGTCCCCTTTGGGCAGTTCATCCGGCTCCGCAGAATTAATAACACCGACAGTGGTTATTTTTGTCAAGCTCACCAGTTGAAGGAGCGACTCTTAGCGAGGGGTTACCCGCGGAGGGACGTTCTCGCTGCCTTGCATCGGGCCGGCAATCACACTCGTCATAACCTCTTGGTTGAACGAATCAGGGAACGTGAAAGTGACAGGTTTGCCTTTGCATTCAAGTTTAGCCCTGCCGCTGACATAGTGAAGCATGCCGTTTTGAACAATTGGGACCTTTTAAAGGGCGATTCTAGTTTGGGGGATGTGACATCAAAGAGGCCCTTAATAACCTTTAAGAGGTGTCATACCCTTAAAGACAAAATAGTTCACAGTGTGGTTAAGCAACCGAAACAAAAGGATTGGCTACAAAGCAATAAGCCAGTGGGGAATTTTAAATGTGGTACATGTTCCTTTTGCCCCCGCAACTCACAGAGTAAGATTCTGTATTTAGGAGGTGTCGCACATAAGGTGAGGGACTTCTTCACATGCCGTACGCCCTTTCGTAGTGTACGCCATAGTCTGTGTATGCCAAATGTTTTACATTGGAAAAACCATTAGACCACTTTTTGAGCAGGTACGTGAGCATCTTGGCTCGATTAGAACAGGTCGGGGTTCCCCCCTCCTTGTGGAACATGTATGTGCCGTACATGGCGGTGATCCGCGGCGCCTCTCGTTTGCGGGCATAGAGGCAGTGGGGCCCATCCCTAGGGATGGTGACCGCCATCGTCTCTTGCTGCAGAGGGAGGCACGGTGGATCATAAAAACCAACGCTACTGGCCCTCATCGTCTAAATGACAAAAATGACATGGCGGTGTTTCTATAACGCAGCTACTGGGACGCTCACTTGCCAACCCTGTCTTCCCACTGCTACTCCCATATTCTTGCCCGCCTTCTCACTTGTCACTATTTTGGGCTATATTAGTGCCTGTATGTACTGATGTGCTGTGTGCACACAGATGTCCTTTTCTAAATTTGTTTTTTATCATGTCTCTGTTTGTATATTGAGCGTCCTGCCGTCACTATGGTGATGGTCGGAGTGACGCCTATTTGTAGCACGTTTCGTGCGTAGAGACGTCATAGCGGTCCGACGAAGTGCCAGTTCAGCGCGAAACGGCCGTTCCGCCGAACCTCAGTGATCAACATGGATTGATCTAGTATATACCACTAGGCCACCAAGGATTTATCTAGACCAGTGATGCCCAACCTGTGGCCATCCAGCTGTTGCAGAACTACCACCATGCCCGTATAGCCTATAGCCTACAGCTATCAGCCTACAGGAGGGCATGGTGGGAGTTGTAGATTTACAAAAGCTGGAGGGCCGCAGGTTGGGCACCCCTGTGTTACGGATGATGTTGCAGATAGCTGGAACTTATAAATAAATGACGACTGGCTTGATCCCAAACTAAAGAGCATATAGGTGAGCCCTATAAAACCCTAAGAGCTCTTCCTGACTACTATGCACATGCAAGGGTCTCAATGGTAGACGATTGCATGCCCACGTACCTAAGACTGTGTGACACCTGAAAACCCTATAATAGTGAGGGGACACGACCACCGGCTCCCTGCACTTAATACGGACAGAGTCAGGGTCACCTAGAATCAAGCCAGCAAGGAAACACAATAAAGTAAAATACTTATCTAAGCAAACAGCAGCAGCAGCTTCCAGCAGTGAACACTTCATCCAGGAAGTAGTATAAACTGCAAAGTGAGGCAGTATGGGAGGGAATATTAGGGAAGACGATTAGTCTAAATAAGTGACACCTGGCAGAAGGAAAGGAGATGACAAAGTGAAACCAAAACAAAGAACATCATACAAGAGGTAGAGAAGAACATCTGCCAGATCTTCTCACAGAACTGGCGGTGACACCCTGATCTAGACTATACCACTATGCCACCATGTATTGATCCAGTACATAACACTAGGCCACCAGGGATTGATCCAATATACTGTATACCACTAAGCCACCAGAGATTGATCCAATGTATACCCCTAGGCAACCAGGGATTGATTTAGTATATACCACTGGTCCAACATGGATTGGCCTAATATATACCATGAGTCCACCAGGGTTTGATCCAACAGCTGCCAGTAGGAAATTAGCAATTGATGTAATATATACTACTAGACCACCAAGCATTGGTGGAACTTATCCAGTATATACCACTAGGCCACCAGGGATTAATCCAGTAAATATCATTAGGCGAACAGGGATCGATCCAGTATATACCACAAGGCCACCATGGATTGATCTAATATATATCACTATGCCAGCAGGGATTGATGTAATATATACCACTATGCCACCAGGGATTGATGTAATATATACCACTATGCCACCAGGGATTAATTTAATATATACCACTATGCCACCAACGATTGATGTAATATATGCCACTAGGCAATTAACGACTGATCCAGTATATACCACCAGGCCCCAGAGATTGATCAAACGTATACCACCAGGTCTCCAGGGTTTCAGCTGACTCCTTGATTGCCCTTTGATGGTTTTTTGAACAATCTTGAACGTTTTACCACTGTGCCACGTTTTCACCAGTATGGACATAATGTGTAAAAAATTTGCTATAGGGTTACACTAGTTCATGTCTAATATTATATTTTATGTACAGAGCAAGGTTCGGAAGGGACATGGCCAGCTGCTGCGACAAATTTATCTTAATTTATACCAGTTTTCTGTTGCAAATGCTGTATTAATATTGTATATTGCTTTGGGAATATCTATGCATACCGAGGCTTGTAAAATGTATTAACAACCCTCAGGGCATACTGGGGTCACACTGGACAGCCCTGGTGGCCTTTGTTAGGGCGAAGCAGCATCGATCACTATTGACTGCGGTATCAAAAGGGCTCTACATCTGGAATCTGAGTTTTCTTCAGTGCTGGCCCTACAAATGGGTGATCACACAGGGACATCCGCTAGCACTACTTTAGATCCCCCTATTAAGATGGACATCCCCTCTCAAAAGTTGGCATATATGGATGATGTCCAATCAAAATTAACTCACTGTTTGCAATAAACTAATTCTAACACAAGACAACCAGGCAGCTGCCAAGGTATCGGGGGCCCCGACCGCCAAAGGTGAACGTGAGAGGGGTTTTCATGCCCTGAAGGTAGTCATGGTCCTAAGTTTTTGTTATGCCCTTGGGCAACTATGCTCTGGAAACGGTTCCTCTACTGAAGCAGATATATAATTGGCTCCTGGATGTAGGGGGTCATCAGTATAGAAATCCCATTTTCTGAGTTGAGTGGGGGTCCACCATTCAGGACCCTCATCTGTTAGCGAGAGCAGAATGCAGATACAAAGAGCATGTCCCATGCTGGAGGATCTGACTTGTCTGTGTAAGACTTGGAAGGTACATGTGAGTGGGAAGAGTGTAATGCTTCATTTCTCCTGTGGAGGCGCTGTTGAACACTTGCTGGTGGATCCAAGTACCCTGTGAACGTCTTATCGTCAAGACATTTTTAAGAAAGAAAGACTGTAAAAGGGTTATCCCGATCAAAAGCAATTATCACCTATCCATTGGGCAGGTGATGAGTAGATTGGTGAGTTTTGACTGCTGGGACCTCTACCAAGTATTGGCGCCCCAGCCACTAGATCAGGGCTAGTTAGAATCGGGACGGGTCTATCATGCGCCATAAAGTCCATTCAAAATCTATGGCACTGATTAAAATAGCCAAGTACAGAGTGGCAGCGAGCATGCCCGATCCTGGGCACCCCTTCCCCCAGCCAAGAGACCAGCCGGAAGGGGAAAGGGGGGTTATATAGCCTAAAGGCAGGGTTGATAATGCCCAGGGGCCGGAAGAATGACGGGCACCAGACCTTAACCCCTGTCCTGCCAAAAGGAAGGGGAGGAGGGGGCCATACCTAACTTTTTCCCCCTTAAGGCTACATTCCCACGAACGTATTTTGTTTCCGTGTCCGTTCCGTTTTTTTTTGCGGCTAGGATGCGGACCCATTCATTTCAATGGGTCTGCAAAAAATGCGGACAGCACAACGTGTGCTATCCGCATCTGTATGTCCGTTTCGTAGCCCCGCAAAAAAGATAAAACATGTCTTATTCTTGTCCATTTTGCTGACAAGGATAGGCATTGTTACAATGGATCCGCAAAAAAAAACGGATGCCATACGGAATGTCATCCGTTTTTTTGCAGATCTTCAATTTTGCGGCCCGCAAAACACATACAGTCATGTGAATGTATCCTAACACCAGGAATTTGGGTTAACGGGGTCATACCTAACTTTTTCCCCCTTAACACCAGGTAATGGGGTTGAAACAAAGGGGGGGGGGGGGGGAGATGTCCCATCAAACAAACAGGGCAAGAGGGACAAGGCCACCCACCGTCCCACACATCACCCTCCCTGATCGGTCGGGTGCTCTACATGATCAGTGGTGGACTCAGCAATTGGACCCTCAGCTTATATCACATTGCCTCTGACGGGAATAACCCTTTATCAGCTCATTCACTTGTGGCGGGGACCCTCTCTCTCCACCCAGGGAAGACGGCATTGACCTTTGATGGCCGCTCCTCAGAAGTTTCCTTGCGTCAGGCTCTTAGACAGCTCATCTCTACATTGATCCATCCAGTTTTGTTCCTCTCTACGTAACATTAAGATTTCCTAATGAGCCAAGTCCTCAGGACACAACCTCCGGTGGTAAGGCTATAGGAAGATGGATAAAGCCGCGAGACTATTTCAAGATATCAGATAATGCAGCATCCTGCAGCAGAGAAACCCATAGCCAGGCCTTGTACGCCGCCATTTCCGAAAACTGTAATTAACAGTGACAAATCTTCATCTGGATGTGTATATATGTGTGTGTTGGATAAGTACCATCAGTTTCCCACATATTATGCATTCATATATATCAGAAGTATGATTATATATATATATATTTTTTTATTTTATTTATTTTATTTTTTGTAATTACACATATATAAAATTATACTTCTGCTGTATAGGAATACCTAATAAATGAGAAACTACTATGAGGTTTTTCTAACACAGTTTAGCATTGAGCTTCATAGCTCAGTGGTTAAGGTTCTTGCCTCTAATGTAGAAGGTTGTGAGTTCAAATCCCAGCTGAAATTAGGCTTAAATACTGGGTGTCCCCAAGCATACTGATAATGCTTGGGGATACTCCCTTCATGTTCATAGCACTGACTCCATAAATGCACATGAAATATATGGAGTCAGAGCAGGGACTCCTAAGCTGGGAACTAAAGTCCTGACTGTTCAGCCATCTTCATCATAGACCTGAGTTTGTCGGGTGCTGACGCCGACCCTGCCCAGCGTGGAGTGCCGGAGGGTGCTGATCCCTGCCCTATAGTTTAGTTGTGATCTTAATGAACATTTGGCTTCAACTATATGTGTCTATATCCAGTTTTACCTACAGGGGGTGCAGAGGTAGCAGTGGCATGGTGCCTGAGGGGGCCACGAGCCCTGTACCACATAAGATACCAGTACTATATATGACACATGGTAGACTGAGTCATTGGGACCTGAGTTGCAAACCGTCCAGAAATTTCTGGACAGTCCGTAAAAGAAGGCAACTTTTCCTCTGTCTGTGAAAAAACTGATATCTCCGTGATCTTTTGAGACTGGTGGTTCTTGACGGGATTATTTTGGCGGTAATTATCATCATTTTACAGCTCCCAGCAAATGCTGGTAATGAGGTATTATCGGTATATTGTGCTATAGACATGGATTACTTATAATCTTTATCATTTTTTATGGTTTTACAATTTGCCTGGCTGTCCGCGATTTTGGGATAATTCGTCCAGAAAAAAAGAAAGATTCTGGTTGGCAACCCTAATTGGGACCACATAACGATTGGGAAAGCTTTGGGTGCTCAGGGTTTAATGGGTGCAGAATGGTGTGCTTTAAATCCCAGTGAAACGTGTTACGGAACTGCCTGGAACGCCGTCTACCCATCGCTAAATTATTAAAATGATAATTTATTCTAATGCTCAGGTTAAGCACAAAACAGAGCGTTCTGTAACAGGGGAGCGGGCAGAATTAAGATTACGGTATTCATATTATACAACCAGCTACAAGGAGAAGCTCCTGAAACTGCCCTCAAGGTCAAACCTGCTATCCGTTTCTATGGATCGATCTCACAGGGGTCATATACTGACAACTGCATAGCTGACTACCGATTTATACGGTAAGGGGGTCATTTATGAAAACAGATCCGCGAACTGCAACATTTTTGCGACATTTGGTGATCCTCGCCGCGCTAAAAGTGAGATTAGACCTGGATTATGGCTCATCTACTATGTGCAACTTTTGCAAAGCAGTAGCGACCCCCTGGTGTCCTTTCACACCTAACGATGTAAATCATATTACACTCACAGCACATATATCACTAAGGTGCACCAGACACAGAAAGCAAAGCCAGGCCTAAAACTGACACAAAAATCAACCTACATAATGCTGTAAGGGTACTTTCATACTAGCGGTTTTCTTTTCCGGCATAGAGTTCCCTCCTAGGGGCTTAATGGAAAAGAACTGATCAGGCATATCCCCATGCATTCTGAATGGAGAGTAATCCGTTCAGGATGCATCAGGATGTCTTCAGTTCAGTCTTTTTGACTGATCAGGCAAAAGATAAAACCGCAGCATGCTACGGTTTTATCTCCGGCGAAGACTTGCCGGAATGCCGGATCCGTCTTTCCGGTCTACGCATGTAAAAATGTGAAAAAATATACAAGACGGATCCGTCTGTCCGCATGACAAGGGGAGAGACGGATCCGTTCTTGCAATTCATTTGTGAGACGGATCGGCATCCGGATGCGTCTCACAAATGCTCTCAATAACATCCAGATCGGCGGATCCGGCGGGCAGTTACGATGACGGAACTGCTTGCCAGACCACACTGCCGCAGGTGTGAAAATAGCCTAATATCGCAAACATAAATAGTACTGCTATACTGTACCAATACATAATGCTGCTATATCCCAAACATAAATAGTGCTGCTATACTACACCAATACATAATGCTGCTATATCCCAAACATAAATAGTGCTGCTATACTACACCAATACATAATGCTGCTATATCCCAAACATAAATAGTGCTGCTATACTACACCAATACATAATGCTGCTATATCCCAAACATAAATAGTGCTGCTATACTACACCAATACATAATGCTGCTATATCCCAAACATAAATAGTGCTGCTATACTACACCAATACATAATGCTGCTATATCCCAAACATAAATAGTGCTGCTATACCACACATAGGTATACATTTATCATTTACAGTGTTTTTGGTGTCAGTTTTAAATCTGCCTTTACTTTGTGAGGTTGCACAGTAATAATATATTTGACAAGTGCAGTATGGTGTATGACTATGTCTGTACAAGTATCCAGCGGATCTGCGGATGACGCACTGTTATGGGGGATCTGCGGATGACGCACTGTTATGGGGGATCTGCGGGTGACGCACTGACATGGGGGATCTGCGGATGACGCACTGACATGGGGGATCTGCGGATGACGCACTGACATGGGGGATCTGCGGATGACGCACTGTTATGGGGGATCTGCGGATGACGCACTGTTATGGGGGATCTGTGGGTGACGCACTGTTATGGGGGATCTGTGGGTGACGCACTGTTATGGGGGCTCTGCGGATGACGCAGTGTTATAATGTGTGACATAGCTTTACAGATTCTTATATTAGCAGCCCTGGTCTGCTCTCCCCAATTACTGGAAGAAAAAAAAGAAGACACTGCTAATTTGGACCTCAGCTCTATACTCCAATGCCCCCCCCCCCCCCCCCCAATTAACAATGCAGACCACCTAAACAATGCAGTCTTCAATACTTTAACTAGAGCCCTTTATGGCCCAGACAGCCATGCGGTAATTGAACGCAGAACGGCCACGTCACAAGCACGCTGTTTGGTGGTGTCCTAAAAGTGCTGCAGACCTAGCTCATACTGGAGTCACAGGGAGCACACCGGACACAAGGAGCTCACACACAGCTCACATAGGGGGCACACACTGGGATCAGAGGGGACACAGGAGGCACAGGGAGCACACAAAACTCCCACTGGGAGCACAGGGGGTACAGGGAGCACACACAGGAGGTACAGGGAGCGCGCGCAGGGGGTACAGGGAGCGCGCGCAGGGGGTACAGGGAGCGCGCGCAGGGGGTACAGGGAGCGCGCGCAGGGGGTACAGGGAGCGCGCGCAGGGGGTACAGGGAGCGCGCACAGGGGGTACAGGGAGCGCGCGCAGGGGGTACAGGGAGCGCGCACAGGGGGTACAGGGAGCGCGCACAGGGAGCTCACAGAGGAAGCGCACACAGGGAGCTCACAGAGGAAGAGCACACAGGGAGCTCACATAGGAAGCGCGCACAGGAAGCTCATAGAGGAAGCGCGCACAGGGAGCTCACATAGGAAGCGCGCACAGGAAGCTCATAGAGGAAGCGCGCACAGGGAGCTCACAGAGAAAGTGCGCACAGGGAGCTCACAGAGGAAGCGTGCACAGGGAGCTCACAGAGGGAGCGCGCACAAGGAACCCGCAGAGGGAGCGCGCACAAGGAACTCGCAGAGGGAGCGCGCACAGGGAGCTAACAGAGGAAGCGTGCACAGGGGGCGCACACAGGGGGGCTCAAGGAGTGCACACAGGAGGCGCACACACAGGGCACAGGGCTCTCACAGAGGGAACTCACAGATCAGTGACCATTAATACTTGAGGGCAGTGCAGGGCTGCTACAGTGAGAGTGTGACCCCAGCACCCCCTCCACAGACACTGCTGCATGCTTGGATGAACTTACCAGGTGCTTTCATAAGACAGTCCAGCAGCTGAGGTCAGAGCCAGCAGAAGGCCCAGTCATCCCAGTCTGATATTTGGGCCTTGCAGCCTGGAGCAAGTGCAGGCAATGGATGGGGGCGGGACTATGTTAGCTCCACCCACACAGAACGTCCGATGTGTGTGGCAGCAGGATGCTAATGCTGTGCAGTGACCGAGGTCTGGTGAGACTGCGGGGTGGACAGCAGCGGAGTGCAGCATGTTAGAGTGCCAGTCACAGCGAGCATGTGGAGGAAAAAAAGACTCCCACCATCGGCCTATTTAACTTTCAAACAGCAGGAGGCCCCTTTCGGAAATGGGGCCCTGGGCAATTGCCCTGCTTGCCGCCCCCCTAACGCCGGCCCTGGCTGTCCTGCACACAAATATAATTAATAAAAAAATAATGGCTGCACACACATATAGGCAGTAAAGCTGAGAAATGGGGATCTTCTAAATCCAAGTGGTATGATACCTACTATAAATGGATCAATTGAACCTCTTAGCACACATTTTGATCAAACTTGTTTCGGGCCCATCTACCAGGCGTCAAGGTGGCTTCCGCAAATAGGTATCTATCACTAATATACCGCCTCTCTTGGACTTATCCAAGTCCACATTTTCAGGGCAGTGTAGGAACCAGCTACATTTATACTCTGCTCAGAAGCCCCAGGCAGATGGCGTTTGCTCAGTCTAAAAGAGGCGCTACCCTCAATAAATACTACAAGAAAATCTAGACTAGCATATTCTTATTCATAGTCAAAGGTGCATATCCATAAGGCAAACATAATTAATAAAAAAAATAATGGCTGCACACACATATAAGCAGTAAGGCCTCAGGCACACGACCGTTGTGTGCATCCGCGGCCGTTGTTCCGTTTTCTTTTCGCGGACCCATTGACTTTCAATGGGTCCCTGGAAAAATCGGAAAATGCACTGTTTTGCAGCCGCATCCGTGATCCGTGTTTCCTGTCCGTCAAAAAAATATAACCTGTCCTATTTTTTTGACGGACAACGGTTCACAGACCTATTCAAGTCAATGGGTCCATGAAAAAACACGGATGCACACAAGATTGGCGTCTGTGGCCGTAGGCTACTTTCACACAGACGGATCCGCAGATCCGTCTGCATAAGGCCTCATGCACACAACCGTTTTTTTTAAGGTCCGCAAAAACGGGGTCCGTGGGTCCGGGACCGTGACCGTTTTTTCGTCCGTGGGTCTTCCTTGATTTTTGGTGTCCGCCTGGCTGTGCGGCGCCAAACGGATCCGTCCTGAATTACAATGCAAGTCAATGGGGACGGATCCGTTTGACGTTGACACAATATGGTGCAATTGCAAACGGATCCGTCCCCCATTGACTTTCAATGTAAAGTCAGGAGTCCCTTTTATACCATCGAATCTGAGTTTTCTCCAATCCGATGGTATATTTTAACTTGAAGCGTCCCCATCACCATGGGAACGCCTCTATGTTAGAATATACCATCGGATTTGAGTTAGATCGTGAAACTCAGATCCGACAGTATATTCTAACACAGAGGCGTTCCCATGGTGATGGGAACGCTTCAGGTTAGAATATACTAAAAGAACTGTGTACATGACTGCCCCCTGCTGCCTGGCAGGTGCTGCCAGGCAGCAGGGGGCAGACCCCCCCCTGTATTTAACTCATTGGTGGCCAGTGCGGCCCCCCTCCCTCCCCTGTATTTAACTCATTGGTGGCCAGTGCGGCCCCCCCTCCCTCCCCTGTATTTAACACATTGGTGGCCAGTGCGGCCGGCCCCCCCTCCCTCCCTTGTATTTAACACATTGGTGGCCAGTGCGGCCAGCCCGCCCTCCCTCCCCTGTAGTTAACACATTGGTGGCCAGTGCAGCCGGCCCCCCCTCCCTCCCCTGTAGTTAACACATTGGTGGCCAGTGCGGCCGGCCCCCGCTCCCTCCCCTGTAGTTAACACATTGGTGGCCAGTGCGGACGGCCCCCCCTCCCTCCCCTGTAGTACTGTAGATTCATTGGTGGCTAGTGGGCCCCCCTCCCTCCCCCTCCTAATTAAAATCTCCCCCCCTATCATTGGTGGCAGCGGAGAGTACCGATCGGAGTCCCAGTTTAATCGCTGGGGCTCCGATCGGTAACCATGGCAACCAGGACACTACTGCAGTCCTGGTTGCCATGGTTACTTAGCATTTTAGAAGCATTATACTTACCTGCGATGTCTGTGACAGGCCGGGCGCTCCTCCTACTGGTAAGTGACAGGTCTGTGCTATAAGCAATGCGCCACACAGACCTTTCACTTACTAGTAGGAGGAGCGCCCGGCCGGTCACAGACATCGCAGCTCGCAGGTAAGTATAATGCTTCTAAAAATTGCTAAGTAACCATGGCAACCAGGACTGCAGTAGCGTCCTGGTTGCCATGGTTACCAATCGGAGCCCCAGCGATTAAACTGGGACTCCGATCGGAACTCTCCGCTGCCACCAATGATAGGGGGGGAGATTTTAATTAGGATGGGGAGGGAGGGGGGGCCCACTGGCCACCAATGAATTTAAAACTGGGGAGGGAGGGGGGGTGCCCCCTCCTGCCTGGCAGCACATGATCTCTTACAGGGGGCTATGATACACACAATTAACCCCTCAGGACCTGAGGGGTTAATTGTGCGTATCACAGCCCCCTGTAAGAGATCGGGTACTGCCAGGCAGCAGGGGGCAGTCATGTACGCAGTTCAAAGTATATTCTAACTTGAAGCGTCCCCATCACTATGGGAACGCCTCTGTGTTAGAATATACTGTCGGATATGAGTTTTCACGATCTAACTCAAATCCGATGGTATATTCTAACATAGAGGCGTTCCCATGGTGATGGGGACGCTTCAAGTTAAAATATACCATCGGATTGGAGAAAACTCAGATCCGATGGTATAATAGGGACTCCCGACTTTACATTGAAAGTCAATGGTGGACGGATCCGTTTGCAATTGCCCCATATTGTGTCAACGTCAAACGGACCCGTCCACATTGACTTGCATTGTAATTCAGGACAGATCCGTTTGGCTCCGCACGGCCAGGCGGACACCAAAACTACTTTTTTTTTATGTCCGTGGATCCTCCAAAAATCAAGGAAGACCCACGGACGAAAAAACGGTCACGGATCACGGACCTACGGACCCCGTTTTTGCGGACCTTAAAAAAAACGGTCGTGTGCATGAGGCCTAAAGCTGAGAAATGGGGATCATTCATGCACACAAATATAGTACTGCTATATAGTACACATAGTACCAATATACCACACACATACATAGTACTGCTGTCCTGCACACAAATATAGTACTGCTATATAGTACACATACAGTCGTGGCCAAAAGTTTTGAGAATTACATAAATATTGGAAATTGGAAAAGTTGCTGCTTAAGTTTTTATAATAGCAATTTGCATATACTCCAGAATGTTATGAAGAGTGATCAGATGAATTGCATAGTCCTTCTTTGCCATGAAAATTAACTTTATCCCAAAAAAACCTTTCCACTGCATTTCATTGCTGTCATTAAAGGACCTGCTGAGATCATTTCAGTAATCGTCTTGTTAACTCAGGTGAGAATGTTGACGAGCACAAGGCTGGAGATCATTATGTCAGGCTGATTGGGTTAAAATGGCAGACTTGACATGTTAAAAGGAGGGTGATGCTTGAAATCATTGTTCTTCCATTGTTAACTATGGTGACCTGCAAAGAAACGCGTGCAGCCATCATTGCGTTGCATAAAAATGGCTTCACAGGCAAGGATATTGTGGCTACTAAGATTGCACCTCAATCAACAATTTATAGGATCATCAAGAACTTCAAGGAAAGAGGTTCAATTCTTGTTAAGAAGGCTTCAGGGCGTCCAAGAAAGTCCAGCAAGCGCCAGGATCGTCTCCTAAAGAGGATTCAGCTGCGGGATCGGAGTGCCACCAGTGCAGAGCTTGCTCAGGAATGGCAGCAGGCAGGTGTGAGCACATCTGCACGCACAGTGAGGCGAAGACTTTTGGAAGATGGCCTGGTGTCAAGAAGGGCAGCAAAGAAGCCACTTCTCTCCAAAAAAACCATCAGGGACAGATTGATCTTCTGCAGAAAGTATGGTGAATGGACGGCTGAGGACTGGGGCAAAGTCATATTCTCAGATGAAGCCTCTTTCCGATTGTTTGGGGCATCTGGAAAAAGGCTTGTCCGGAGAAGAAAAGGTGAGCGCTACCATCAGTCCTGTGTCATGCCAACAGTAAAGCATCCTGAGACCATTCATGTGTGGGGTTGCTTCTCATCCAAGGGAGTGGGCTCACTCACAATTTTGCCCAAAAACACAGCCATGAATAAAGAATGGCACCAAAACACCCTCCAACAGCAACTTCTTCCAACAATCCAACAACAGTTTGGTGAAGAACAATGCATTTTCCAGCACGATGGAGCACCGTGCCATAAGGCAAAAGTGATAACTAAGTGGCTCGGGGACCAAAACATTGACATTTTGGGTCCATGGCCTGGAAACTCCCCAGATCTTAATCCCATTGAGAACTTGTGGTCAATCCTCAAGAGGCGGGTGGACAAACAAAAACCCACTAATTCTGACAAACTCCAAGAAGTGATTATGAAAGAATGGGTTGCTATCAGTCAGGAATTGGCCCAGAGGTTGATTGAGAGCATGCCCAGTCGAATTGCAGAGGTCCTGAAAAAGAAGGGCCAACACTGCAAATACTGACTCTTTGCATAAATGTCATGTAATTGTCGATAAAAGCCTTTGAAACGTATGAAGTGCGTGTAATTATATTTCACTACATCACAGAAACAACTGAAACAAAGATCTAAAAGCAGTTTAGCAGCAAACTTTGTGAAAACTAATATTTGTGTCATTCTCAAAACTTTTGGCCACGACTGTAGTACTAATATACCACGCACATACATAATACTGCTGTCCTGCACACAAATATAGTACTGCTATATAGTACACATAGTACTATTATACCACGCACATACATAATACTGCTGTACTGCACCCAAATATAGTACTCCTATATGGTACACATAGTATTATTATACCACACGCACACAAATATAGTACTGCTATATAGTACACATAGTACCATTATACCACACACACATAGTACTGCTGTACTGCACACAAATATAGTCCTGCTATATCGTACACATAGTACTATTATAATACATGCCCACAAATATAGTACTGCTATATGGTACAGTATACATAGTATTATTATACCACACACATACATAGTACTGCTGTACTGCACACATACATAGTACTGCTATATGGTACACAGAGTACAATTATACCACACACACATAGTGCTGTTGTATTGCACACATACATAGTACTGCTATATGGTACACAGAGTACTATTATACCACACACATACATAGTACTGCTGTACTGCACACATACATAGTACTGCTATATGGTACACAGAGTACCATTATACCACACACACACATAGTACTGCTGTATGGTACACACATTACAAACATTTTCCGGTTCACAGACTTCTCCCTGATTATAGGATTAGGTCTCTATCTGATAATTATCGCATTGTTACTGATCCAGAGACTTCACTAATCTGATGATTGCTTTACTCCTGGACGGTGCTCCTATTCCACTAGCCTCAACGTGTCCATGGCTTTTTTACTCTCCCCTGTCCTTGGATTGCTGACACTTGTGGTTCCACAGCTCTGACCCCAACTTGCTTTGGAATTTGGAATACTTTGGAATACTGTCCAAAACATTACTAATACAGATCTAATAAAGACACCTGATACTAAGTAAAAATCGTGGTGTTTCTGGAATTTTCTATACATTATCAGACGGGGTGGGAACCCGACTCCCAGAAAACGAAACACAGTGAAGCAGGGTGCGACTAAGCAATCTTTCAATATTGCTTTGGAATTTGTTATTCTCTTTGCCCCTGGTTCTCCTGCCGACCTCTGCCAGCTGCTGGACTATGCTTACTAATCCTAAATCCCCTCTGTCAAACCAAGACTACTCCGGTTTAGTGTCCTCCGGGATTCAATGCAGGAAAGTTGACCCCGCCATGCAGGGAACACAGGGTGAAGAATGCATAATCCCTTAAGTCTATGCTCTGGTTTAGCTTGTATCATTGGGATTACGGCTTTATGGATCCACTGCTGCACCAACGCTGTAACAGATACATATTTCACATGTATTTATGCACAATAAACACAGATACATAAACATTAAACAAACACATACACATTACATACATTACATAGGCACCAATTTATGTTTACAATACACACAACTGCTGCCCCAGCTAATAGCTCGCATTTAGAATTCCCTATTGTATTCGGTGTTATATTTATCCACTATACTTAGTGTACTTTGCTGCCATTGTTATATTTGGTTTATGTAAGTTATCTATGGTTGTATTTCATTATGTCATTCTTCTTGTAACTCCTCCTCCTCCGTGAGCTCATATCCTTTGTCCTGCAGTCCTTTCCTGTTTGTCAGACATGTATGACAGAGCTGGAGAGAGGATTTTCCGTTGATCTCTATCATCATTTATCAAGCTACATTAAATAAGGCCTCATGCACACGGCCGTGAGCGGTCCGTGGTATCCCGGCCTGGCATCCTGCTGAGAGCAGGAGCGCACGGCGTCATTGGTTGCTATGACGCCGTGTGCTTCATGCCGCCACTGCACTACAGTAATACACTTGTACGGCCATGTGCATGAGGCCTAAATCACCTAAAGGCAAATCCATTACATCTCCTTCACTGGAATTCTACATTCAACTCTACTCTAGGCGAATGAGTATAGCGAGTTCACTATCTTCCATTACTTGTACAAGAGATTGCCACTCACACTCATCAGAGACATCTCTTAGGTACACAGATGGCAGAATGACACACAAAAACATACACACACATAGAAAGAACAATCTGTGTCAAAATCACTTAGGCCCCTTTCACACGGGCGAGTATTCCGCACGGGTGCGATGCGTGAGGTGAACGCATTGCACCCGCACTGAATCCGGACCCATTCATTTCTATGGGGCTGTGCACACGAGCGGTGATTTTCACGCATCACTTGTGCGTTGCGTGAAAATCGCAGCATGCTCCTCTTTGTGCGTTTTTCACGTAACACAGGCCCCATAGAAATGAATGGGGTTGCGTGAAAATCTCAAGCATCCGCAAGCAAGTGCGGATGCAGTGCGATTTTCACGCACGGTTGCTAGGTGACGATCGGGATGGGGACCCGATCATTATTATTTTCCCTTATAACATGGTTATAAGGGAAAATAATAGCATTCTGAATACAGAATGCATAGTACAATAGCGCTGGAGGGGTTAAAATAAAAAGTAAAATAATTTAACTCGTCTTAATCCACTTGCTCGCGCAGACCGGCTTCTCTTCTGTCGTCTTCTTTGATGCCCAGGAGGAAAAGGACCTGTGGTGACGTCACTACGCTCATCACATGGCCTGTCACATGATCCATCACCATGGTAAAAAAAGATCATGTGGTGGACCATGTGATGAGCGCAGTGACATCATCAAAGGTCCTATTCCTCAAAGAAGAAGACAGAAGAGATTCTGGCTGCGTGAACAAGTGGATTAAGGTGAGTTAAATCATTTTTTATTTTTTTTAACCCCTCCAGCCCTATTGTACTATGCATTCTGTATTCAGAATGCTATTATTTTCCCTTATAACCATGTTATAAGGGAAAATAATACAATCTACACAACACCTAACCCAAACCTGAACTTCTGTGAAGAAGTCCGGGTTTGGGTACCAAACATGCCGTTTTTTCTCACGCGCGTGCAAAACGCATTACAATGTTTTGCACTCGCGCGGAGAAAATCGCGCCCAAAACCATGACGCCCGTGTGAAAGAGGCCTTATAGGTAGAGACAGGGAGGCAGAAATGTATGTGCCTGCCTCATTTTCTGATTAGGAAAGGGAGGCAGTACTGTCCGTTTCTACATCATTTATAATGTGCCTACAGGATTTACAAGGAGAGACATGTAGGCAACACTGTCTGTGCCTACATCACTTCCATGTACTTAAAGAGGACCTTTCATGGGTCCAGACATTATGAAATAAGTAGCAGGTTGTGTCGCAGCGAAGAGCGCCACAACCAGGGAGAAAAAAAAAGCTCGCCTTCTCCCTGGCCGAGACGTTCATCGCTACGACTGGACCGCGCTACAGCCAGGGAGAAGGAGACCCCCCTTGAGAAACAGGGCAGTCTCCTCCTCCCTGTACAGACGCTAATCATTAGCATACCAGGCGGGCAAAGTGAACGGGGGCCACAGTGGGGGAACGGAGTGCCGGACAGACACAGTAGTAAGCGATATTACATCCATGGACTATGCCCTACACAACCCTCTACTTATTTCATAATGTCTGGACCCATGAAGGGTCCTCTTTAAGGCCTCTTTCACACTACCGTAGGGCTATTTCAGTTTTCTGCGGTCCGTTTTTCACGGATCAGTTCCGTTTTTTGGTTTCCGTTGCGTTTCCGTTTCGGTTCCGTTTTTCCGTATGGCATATACAGTATACAGTAATTACATTGAACAAATTGGGCTGGGCATAACATTTTCAATAGATGGTTCCGCAAAAAAACGGAACGGATACAGAAGACATACGGATGCATTTCTGTATGCATTCCGTTTTTTTTTGCAGACCCATTGACTTAAATGGAGCCACGGAACGTGATTTGCGGCCAAATATAGGACATGTTCTATCTTTGCACTGAACGGAGATACGGAAACACGGAAACGGAATGCATACGGAGTACATTTCGTTTTTTTTGCAGACCCATTGAAATAAATGGTTCTGTATAAAATCGGCCCGCAAAACGGAAAGATAAACGGTAGTGTGAAAGAGGCCTAAGGGCCTAGCTATAGGGGAAGCTCTCAGTGGTGGTCGCGCTTGTACACCATAGGTCCTGACCACCAGAGAGGCCGCCACTTTATCCTATACAGGGAGTGCAGAATTATTAGGCAAGTTGTATTTTTGAGGATTAATTTTATTATTGAACAACAACCATGTTCTCAATGAACCCAAAAAACTCATTAATATCAAAGCTGAATATTTTTGGAAGTAGTTTTTAGTTTGTTTTTAGTTTTAGCTATTTTAGGGGGATATCTGTGTGTGCAGGTGACTATTACTGTGCATAATTATTAGGCAACTTAACAAAAAACAAATATATACCCATTTCAATTATTTATTTTTACCAGTGAAACCAATATAACATCTCAACATTCACAAATATACATTTCTGACATTCAAAAACAAAACAAAAACAAATCAGTGACCAATATAGCCACCTTTCTTTGCAAGGACACTCAAAAGCCTGCCATCCATGGATTCTGTCAGTGTTTTGATCTGTTCACCATCAACATTGCGTGCAGCAGCAACCACAGCCTCCCAGACACTGTTCAGAGAGGTGTACTGTTTTCCCTCCTTGTAAATCTCACATTTGATGATGGACCACAGGTTCTCAATGGGGTTCAGATCAGGTGAACAAGGAGGCCATGTCATTAGATTTTCCTATTTTATACCCTTTCTTGCCAGCCACGCTGTGGAGTACTTGGACGCGTGTGATGGAGCATTGTCCTGCATGAAAATCATGTTTTTCTTGAAGGATGCAGACTTCTTCCTGTACCACTGCTTGAAGAAGGTGTCTTCCAGAAACTGGCAGTAGGACTGGGAGTTGAGCTTGACTCCATCCTCAACCCGAAAAGGCCCCACAAGCTCATCTTTGATGATACCAGCCCAAACCAGTACTCCACCTCCACCTTGCTGGCGTCTGAGTCGGACTGGAGCTCTCTGCCCTTTACCAATCCAGCCACGGGCCCATCCATCTGGCCCATCAAGACTCACTCTCATTTCATCAGTCCATAAAACCTTAGAAAAATCAGTCTTGAGATATTTCTTGGCCCAGTCTTGACATTTCAGCTTGTGTGTCTTGTTCAGTGGTGGTCGTCTTTCAGCCTTTCTTACCTTGGCCATGTCTCTGAGTATTGCACACTGTCCTGTCCTCGTTACCACGTGTACCCCTGGGGTGTGTATGGACTTGGCAGGCAGATAAACACCCTCCTACTACTCAGTAAATTGAGACCAGGTAATGATCTGTAGCTTTAATGAGCTGAAGTAAGTTGGTGTGAAACTGTGAACCAGTAACATAAAGAATACAATAAGTACATGAACTGCAAATATACATATCATAGAACAGCATACAACATGTCTGCAAGGTTAGCTGACTAGGCCCTTACTTTACATCTGAACTGCTAACTAGCTGCCTACACAGAAATACACATAATGCATGTCTATAGCTAGTAATAATCACATAGGTATGAAAGAACAGCAAGAAATAATGCCTTACCGGCTATGCAGCCTATAGTAGACGTTTAGATAATCTTGTACAGCAGAGCATGTGAACATGGCAAGTTCTAGAAACTACTGCCCTTCTTGTAATAAGTGAGGTCACAAGGGGGAGGAGTAACAAAGAGACTGAACATACACAGAGAACAATATGGAAGTGGTCAGAAGGTGGCGCTAATTGACCATGTTTTAATACAGGACAAACCCTATTATAAATTAATTAGCACACATTTATGAGAAGCTGTATGGAGACATGACACTCCCCGTCTGGAATTGATTAATACCACTATCAGTCATCAGGAGATAACAGGAGAATGAGTTCACACACTGGTCTAAGGAACAGCTTGGTCTCTTGTGATCTGCAGACCTTTACTTCCACTTTACGGACATTCCCATCCTCGCTTGGAAATGTCTTTGTGACAAGTGCTAGGGGCCACTCATTTCTTTGCAACTGACTGTCCTTTAGAAGAACAACATCCCCAAGTTTCAGGTTGGGCCTAACAGTTTGCCATTTGTTCCGTGGTTGTAAAGTGGATATGTACTGTTTCTTCCACCTGTCCCAAAATGTATTGGCAAGGCACTGTACTTGTCTCCATTGACGTTTATAAAGATCTTTGGTGCTGAACTCACCAGGAGGAGTACTCACTTTCCCAATCTTCTGGGTAAGGAGGGTTGCAGGAGTGAGAAGGAATGGTTCCTCTGGATCGCTCAGAACTAGAGTCAAAGGTCTAGCATTGATGATGGCTGTGACTTCAGCCATGAAGGTTACAAGGCTCTCGTGAGTGAGTCTAGCAGTTCCTGCTTGTAAGAAGATGGCATCCAGGATTCTGCGGGCTATACCAATCATCCTCTCCCAAGCTCCACCCATATGAGAGGAGTGAGGTGGGTTAAAAGTCCAAGTGCAATCCTGGTCTCTCAGGTATCTCTCCACACTCTTGCCATCAATATTGGAGGAGATCTGTAGTTCTTTAGCTGCTCCAACAAAATTGGAGCCTCTGTCAGAGCGAATGTGCTTTACAGGACCTCTGATTGCAATAAAACGTCTAAGAGCGTTGATAAAGCTTGAGGTATCCATCGATTCAATGACTTCAATGTGAACAGCTCTGATGGTCATACACGTGAATAAGACTGCCCAGCGTTTGCTGTTTGCTTGGCCTCCTCTAGTTTGACGTGTTGTGACAGACCAGGGTCCAAATACATCCAATCCAACGTTGGTGAAAGGAGGATCCATACTGAGTCTATCAACAGGTAGATTTGCCATCTTCTGTGTCTGCAACATACCACGAAGTTTACGACACACAACGCATCTGAAGATAATGCTACTCACACGTCTCTTCGCCCCAACTATCCACAATCCAGCAGTATGTAGAGCTCCTTCCGTAAACAGTCTTCCTTGGTGCTTCACTTGGATGTGATAGTATTGTACAATCAAAGTAGTAACGTGATGATTCCCAGGAATTATCAGAGGGTTTCTTTCCTTGAGCTCGAGACTTGCTTGTTTAAGACGACCTCCGACTCTCAGTAGACCGTCCTCGTCCAGGAATGGGTCAAGCTTTTTTAAAGAGCTACTTTCAGGGATAGACTTATGGTTGGTGATGCAGTCAATCTCTTTGGTAAAGACTTCATGTTGTATGGTGTGAATAATGATTTTCTTTGACTGCTGGAATTCTGTCACAGTGTAAACCTCTTGGCAGTGGTGCCAGCCTTTACACTGCCTAACATCATTACAATTGGTCTCTTTAAAGGCACGAGCTATGTGGGCTAGACAAGTAATGGCTCGTACGAGTGATTTCCAAGTAGAAAATCTTTTGAAGCGATGAGAACCAAGGGAGTCGAAGGACGTCACTGAGTGAAGTGCAGACACTTTGGGACGGATCTCAGTGTCCGAGTCTTCGTCCACTAGTTCGCATATGTTGTTCTGGTGAACAGCTGAACCTGGATTACGTAAGAATGCAGGACCAGTGAGCCAGGTTGTGTTTTTGAGACGACTTGCTGCAACAGCTCTTGTACCATGGTCTGCAGGATTATTGTCGGTAGGCACATAATGCCATTGTTCTGGACGGGTGGATTTCCTAATCCGAAGCACTCTGTTATTGACATAAACATAGAATCGTCTGGATTCATTATAGATGTAACCCAAGACCACCTTGCTGTCTGTATAGAATTCAACCTTTTTAAGGTCAATGTCTATCTCAGACGTGATTAGCTCGGCCATCTCGACGGCCAAGACTGCAGCACAAAGTTCAAGTCTGGGTATAGTGTGTTCAGGTTGTGGTGCGAGTTTTGCCTTGCCCATGATAAACCCAACGTGGTATTGTCCGTTAGTGTCCATGGTTCTGAGATAGGCTACAGCAGATATAGCTTTAACAGAAGCATCGGAAAATACGCAGAGTGTATGGTCTTGGACATCAGTAGATGGCACAGGAGCATATGGGCGTGGGACATTAAGGCTAGACAGAGATGTCAGGGAGTTTCTCCATTCTACCCACATATCCTTCTTTTCAGGGGATAATGGAACATCCCAGTCAGTAGTTTCACGGATTAAATCTCTAAGCAAGGCCTTACCTTGGATAGTGACAGGAGCTACAAAACCCAAAGGATCATACAGGCTGTTGATTGCAGACAGGACGCCTCTGCGGGTGAAAGGTTTTTCTTCCTTGCTAACTTGAAAGGTGAAGGTATCAGATTTTAAGTCCCATAGAAGTCCAAGGCTGCGTTGGACAGGTAAAGTATCTGACCCCAGGTCCAAATCTCTTAGGTCATTAGAATGGTCTTCAGTAGGGAAGGCTTCCATAACCTCTTTGCTGTTTGAAGCAATCTTGTGGAGTCTCAAATTGGAACAGGCGAGCATGTCCTGGGCTCTTTTGAGGAGACTGATTGCAGAATCACTGGAAGGTAAAGATTTCAAACAGTCATCTACGTAGAAGTCTTTTTCTACAAACTGTCTTGTATCTGACCCATATTCTCTCTCTCCTTCCTGAGCAGAACGTCTAAGACCGTAAATAGCAACGGCAGGTGAGGGGCTGTTCCCGAAAATGTGTACTCTCATGCGGTACTCTATGACATCTTTTAAAGGGTCATTGTCTTTAAACCAGAAGAATCTGAGGAAGTTTCTATCCTTCTCTCTAACAAGGAAGCAATGAAACATCTGTTGGATATCAGCAATCAGACCAACAGAATCCTTGCGGAAACGGAGGAGTACCCCTAGCAGTTTGTTATTCAGGTCAGGGCCTGTCAGGAGTACATCGTTTAAGGAGATGCCTTCATATTTAGCACTAGAGTCAAACACGACTCTGATCTGACCTGGTTTTTTTGGATGATATACTCCGAAAATTGGGAGGTGCCAGCATTCTTCATGAGCTTCAAGGGGTGGTGCAATCTCTGCATGATTGTCCTCAAATATTCTCTGCATGAAAGAAAAGAAGTGTTCTCTCATCTCTGGCCTTCTTTGGAAGTTACGTCTAAGAGAAGAGAAACGTTTAAGTACTTGTACCTTGTTGTTAGGTAGGCGTGGCCTCGGAGTTCTGAAGGGAAGAGGCGCAACCCAACTGTTAGTGCTGTCCTTCACGAAATCTTGTTCCATTATTTCCAAGAACAGCTTGTCTTCGATGGATAGTGCTACTTGATTGTCATCTTTCGTCCTTTGGAAGACAGTGCATCCTAAGTGGTCTTGGTCGCTGTCACTAGAGACATCTGTAAAGGAACAAGGTAGATGGGAAGCACACGGTAGCTCCTTTATGAGGAAGTTGTTGACACATGGTTGGAAAAGTGAGGGGCGTTCACTGGCTAGTGTACTTGTAAACATATTATGAACTGACTCTGGCTTGTGCACACTCCCAAGGCAGACTTCTCCTATTAAGACCCATCCTAGATCCAGCTTTTGAGCATAAGGAGCGTTGCCAGGACCATTTATGTGCTGTCTCACTTTATGGACTCGTAGAATGTCTCTCCCGAGTAGCAATATTATCTTAGCCTGTGGGTCAAGTTCTGGGATCAGGTGAGCTATATGCTTTAGGTGTGCATGATGCATTGCGACATCTGGAGTAGGAATTTCAAATCTGTGATCAGGGATTTGATTGCACTCTATTAGAGTTGGTAAGGGCAAGCTGATCTCGCCGTTCATCGCTTCAACTTGGAAACCGGATGCTCTTCTCCCCGCCGTCTCCACAAATCCCGCACAAGTCCTTAGTGAGTATGGGAAGCTGGGGCTTTTAATGTTGAATATGTCAAAATAGGTTGAGGTGGCTAGAGACCTATTGCTTTGGTCATCTAGAATGGCATACATTTTGACTGCTTTGTCTCTTTGTCCTGTTGGGTAGACTCGGACTAGACATATTTTGGAACAGGATTTTCCACTTATGGATCCTTTGCAGATCTCAGTGCACTGTGGAGTGACCTCCAGGGTAGTGATAGCAGTGTTACCCTCCTCTCCACCATGCTGAACGGTATTGTAAGCGTGTTGTAAAGTCCATGGAGCTGGTCCAGGATGTAATGCTGTACTATGGTCTGTGCTATCACATTCTTTACACTTTTCACTAACCTTGCAGTCTTTGGCTATATGAGCGGTTGAAGAACAGCACTTGTAGCAGATGTTATTTTCTCTAAGGAAGGCTTTACGCTCCTCGATGGGTTTTTCTCTAAAGCCCCTACATGTCAAGAGAGAATGTGGTTTTCGGTGTATAGGACACTGCTTACCAGGGTTTCTAACTTTGTTTGTAGCATGGTAGGAAACAGCGGACCTGTGGAGAGAGTCTGAAGGGAACAGTTCAGTTTTGTGAACCGCCACTGAAGCTCTACGTGAAGGAAGACCTGGAACAGAAGTACATGCCAGTGTAAAATCAAAACTAGGATCATTTCTTATCTTAGCCTGGTCACGTATGAAGTCTACAAACACAGAAAATGGAGGAAATGAAACATGGTGTTTTTTCTTATAGTTAGAACCACATTTGACCCACTCATTTTGTAAGCTGGGGGTTAACTTTTGTACTATGAGGTTAACGCCCCTTGCAGTGTCAAAGAATGTGAGTCCCGACAGATCACCTTCAGATTTGGCTACTTGAAGTTCCATTAATAAGTCACTAAGTTCCCTAAGTTTCTGGAAGCCTTTGGGAGCTATTCTAGGGAAATCGTCTATCCTTTTAAAGAAAGAGTTTTCTATTGCCTCTGCTGAACCATAACATTCGTCAAGTCTGTCCCAAACCATTTTTAGTCCGATCTCTGGGTTTCTTATATTAATGGACTTGATTCTTTTTACATGCTCAGCAGATGCAGTCCCTAGCCACTTAGCTAAGAGGTCTATCTCTTCGCTGGGGGATAGTCCAACGTCTTTGATTGTGTTCTTAAAGGAAGAACGCCAGGCCCTATAACTCTCAGGGTGATCATCAAACTTCCCAAGTCCCTTGGCAACCAGCTCACGCCTTGTGAGGAACTTAACAATGTCCATGCTGGTTTGATCAGGAGGAGAGTAAGCTGGCAGAGTGTTGCGATAGTGAGAAAATGGTGTATAATCATACCTGTCAGTAGTCTCTCTTTTAGGTTGGACTGTATCATACCTTCTAGGCACGAAAAGGGATGTTTCTGGAACATTATGCGCAGGCTGGAACTCCTGATGAGAAGGTGGGTGGTCCCTATTTAGTTCATTTCCTGGATTGTCCTCTGGCCTGCGGGTTAGAGACTTATCCTGGACTTCCGGGGTTGCTGTGAGGCGAGTTCGATGAAATCCGTCGATGAGGTCTTGTTGAGGATCTTCTGTCAGCTGGAGAGTGTCGATTATTCTGGAATGTCGATGGACATACTCTGAAGTGCGCTGCAGGGAATCTTGATGCATGAGATCTAGGTTGGCTGGACCGCTGCATCTTTCGTCGTCTGGGTAAAAGAGTGCTTCCAGGGCCTCTGCTTTGGCAATGGCTGCGGCAGCTTCCTTCTGCGCTGAGAGCTTCTCCAGTGCTGCTTGCTGACTTGCCTTCTCAGCTTCAAATGTCGCTTGACGTAGCTTGAGTTGCATCTCTTGCTCTGCAAAGGCAGCGCGTGCTTTTGCTGCCTCTGCTTCTGCACGTGCAATGGCGGTGGCATTGCTGATTGCTGAAGATCTTGATGAGCGACTGGCTTTAGACCTTGTCTTGTAAGAAGTTTGGCTTTGTGACATGATGCTGCTGTTCAGGATCTTGACTGTGAGGAGACTGCTGTGTTCTCATATGCAGGTAGCTGCGTGGTGGGATAGCAGCCTCTGAAGTCTGTATCTTATTTTCTACTCGCCAGGTCGCAGCCGTTTCACTGTCCTGTCCTCGTTACCACGTGTACCCCTGGGGTGTGTATGGACTTGGCAGGCAGATAAACACCCTCCTACTACTCAGTAAATTGAGACCAGGTAATGATCTGTAGCTTTAATGAGCTGAAGTAAGTTGGTGTGAAACTGTGAACCAGTAACATAAAGAATACAATAAGTACATGAACTGCAAATATACATATCATAGAACAGCATACAACATGTCTGCAAGGTTAGCTGACTAGGCCCTTACTTTACATCTGAACTGCTAACTAGCTGCCTACACAGAAATACACATAATGCATGTCTATAGCTAGTAATAATCACATAGGTATGAAAGAACAGCAAGAAATAATGCCTTACCGGCTATGCAGCCTATAGTAGACGTTTAGATAATCTTGTACAGCAGAGCATGTGAACATGGCAAGTTCTAGAAACTACTGCCCTTCTTGTAATAAGTGAGGTCACAAGGGGGAGGAGTAACAAAGAGACTGAACATACACAGAGAACAATATGGAAGTGGTCAGAAGGTGGCGCTAATTGACCATGTTTTAATACAGGACAAACCCTATTATAAATTAATTAGCACACATTTATGAGAAGCTGTATGGAGACATGACACACACCTTGTGCTTTTGGGCACTCCAGTGATGTTGCAGCTCTGAAATATGGCCAAACTGGTGGCAAGTGGCATCTTGGCAGCTGCACGCTTGACTTTTCTCAGTTCATGGGCAGTTATTTTGCGCCTTGGTTTTTCCACACGCTTCTTGCGACCCTGTTGACTATTTTGAATGAAACGCTTGATTGTTCGATGATCACGCTTCAGAAGCTTTGCAATTTTAAGAGTGCTGCATCCCTCTGCAAGATATCTCACTATTTCTGACTTTTCTGAGCCTGTCAAGTCCTTCTTTTGACCCATTTTGCCAAAGGAAAGGAAGTTGCCTAATAATTATGCACACCTATCATAGGGTGTTTATGTCATTACACCACACCCCTTCTCATTACAGAGATGCACATCACCTAATATGCTTAATTGGTAGTAGGCTTTCGAGCCTATACAGCTTGGAGTAAGACAACATGCATAAAGAGGATGATGTGGTCAAAATACTCATTTGCCTAATAATTCTGCACGCAGTGTAGTGTGCAGGAACGGCCACCACTCCTGGATTGCAGGGTGCTTGTAACCATGGAAACGAGCCGTGTATAATGTGATGAAAAAATGAATCCAGCCAGTAAAGGAGGCAATATGGACAATCACAATACATTAGCAAGTGCTTTGTATTTACTTTCTCTACATGATAAATGCCACTTGTTGAAGTGAGAGGACCCCTTTAATGCAATGAAATCCAATATATTCCTGTCCATGTTATCGGGTGGGCTGTAATATTACCTAGAGCAGGAGCGCTGCGATACCAGGCACGTCCGATTCCTGTGAATCCGCTGCAGAGATCTTGCCTCCTGCATCTATTATCGGATCTTTTATTTTCTTCTATTCGCTTTGTGTATTTTTAATGACTGGTGGAAACTAAAGCACCCAGAAATCATATACAAAAATAAATGATTAAAGGGGTGGGCCCCATGTCGGACTGGGTTGACTAGGGCCCTCCAGTAAAATGTATTCTGTATCATGTGACACTTGTTGCGGGGTTTGGCAGATAAGGGCCCATCTTGCTCAGGGGCCCACTGGAGGATTCACCTGTTCCAAGCCTGGGTCGGCCATCCCAGCCATATGCCACCCATGTATGAGATGGGCCAACCCCTTTAAAACCGTTGCAAAAGATGCCATTAGAGAACTCAGAACCTCAGGCATTCAGAAGTGTCCACATTCACTGACAGTAAACAGAGATCTTGAAACTAGTGAGGGGTTAAAGCACAAACGGGAGATTCACTAAGCATATTTCCTGTTGTTTTTATTAAAAAAAAAGCATAAAAAAATGCTGCCCACCCATGATCACTCGTCAACAGTTTGCGTCCCTACACGTTCCGACAGTGTGTGTGCGGTAGTATCTCACCACCTGTGGCTTCCGGGCTGTTGCAAAATTACAACTCCCAACATGCAGCATGTTGGGAGTTGTAATTTTGCAACAGCCCGGAAGCCACATTGTGGGGATCAGTGATGTAAGGGCATGCTTCATTGACGAGAGGAACATTAACACACAGTTCTCATTCAATTCATATATTTCCAGGTGGAATAACAGAGGGACAGCACAGCACCGTTCTCAGAAGAGATGACTATTTAGTATTTACTAAAGTAGACATGTCAGCAGAGCGGACAGAACTTCTTAAGTTAAATGCTCCAGAATTGTAGCTCTACAATTATTGTGAATTATTGAAATATAGGTGGAGCTTAGTGAGAAATGGGTGTGGCTTAAGATGTGTCAACACGCAACTAAATCGCACTAAAACGCAAAATACGTCCGCTAATAGGTGGTGTAAAGTAGACGAAAGTTAGACTTCTAACAAGATGCGCCATATTTATCATTCAGCAGGAGTCACTTAATGGCACATCTTTAGCACAGTTGCCGACATATCCTGAGACATAAGCCCCATTCTTGAGACTGTCCAGTCCCGTCCTGGGACCGTCTCTCCCTATCTCCAGGACCGTCCCCAGATGCCCAGGAAACTCCCATAAATTGCCCACTTTAAGAGTAAAAAAAAAAATGCATGGCTCCACCCCTTTTCCTGTTGCGGTCAGCCCCACCCCTTTTCCTGCTGTGGCCAGCCCTCACCCCTTTTCCTGTTGTGGTCAGTCCCGCCCCTTTTCCTGTTGCGGTCAGCCCCACCCCTTTTCCTGCTGCGGTCAGCCCCGCCCCTTTTCCTGCTGCGGTCAGTCCCGCCCCTTTTCCTGTTGTGGTCAGCCCCTCCCCTTTCCTGGGTCTCTAGGCTAGGTGGTCTATAAATATTAGACAATATAAGTAAATCTGCCCTAAATGTGGTGATCTATTTCCAGGGGTGGACGAGGAACTGAAAGAGGCCCTGAATACAAACCTTCAAGTGGCCCCATGTTGTGGGTGGGCCCGAATTTGACCGAAGGTGAGATGAGCAAACCTTTAAGCACGATCACATGGCTGGTGGGTGGAGCCAATGCAAACATAGAAAGGGGAGGGGCCTTCTCACCCTGTGATCCGTCATGTCCTGACGCTGGTAGCTCCATGTTCATATGTCCTGGTGGCCAGGAAGGTCTATTGCTACATTAATCACCAGAAGGATCTGAGGAGGGCATCAGTAGCTCACTGTACATTGGCTCACTTACCAGCAGGCCTGTAAGCCCCACCCCCGAGGAACATCACCAAACTCCATCCAGGAACAGTGACCTACAGGCGGGGTTTACATAAGCCCTGTCTGGAATGTCTGAAAGTTAGGGACAGTCTCTGAAAATCTGGGACTATGTTTTCCATGTAGGGTGTATTGTCAGTCTGCCCCTGTGTACTTCTACTGAAAATGTGGCATACAGATGCACACCTACAGAGGAGAGTTGAGCCACGCTCAAAAGAGACCAGAAAGTGGTAACATAGTCAGTAGGCCGGGGTCATTATATCACTGCTGATCGGCGCTGAGTGATTGTGAAAGGTCCAGCTGAGGCGACTGCTGGGAAACAATCCGTCTCTCACTTCCAGAAATGGGTTTCTCGTGGTAATAGGAGATAGGAAGGTGCCGCTAACACTATTACCCTGCAGATGGATTTGATTATCCCGCGGACATATAACATACACGTAGACACTTCTCATCATCTGAAACCCCAGCCATATCAATGTAATCTATCTAAAGTGCCTGTAAGATCTATCTGCTCTATTCATTGTACTCTTCCCAGGCATGTGATGATTTACAGATGTAGCAGTGCTGAGTGTGTCATGGGTACAACCCAATAGGATAAAACAGCAGACAGGGAAGCAACTCCAAACTCCTGGGCAACAATGCAAAAATTTATAACAGGGCCCCCGCCTACCATGTGCCGTTTATAATACTACAGTACAGACTTCTTTTCAGCAAAAGGGGCTTCATGCCTCCTAAGGCACCAGTGAAATTGCTACCTGGTGCAGCTGCTACCACTGCACCTCCCAAAGCTGCCCAAGATACATATCTACTAAGGTAATGAGGTAGTATGAAATTGTCTACAGAGGTAATAAAGAATTAAGGAATTATCTACTAAAGTAATAAGATAGTATAGAATGAGCTACTATGGTAATAAAGTAGTATGGAATTATTTACTGAGGTAATAAGGTAGTATGGAATTATCTACTGAGGTAATAGGATAGTATGGAATTATCTGCAGAGATAATAAATTAGTATAAATTATCTACTGAGGTAATAAAGTAGTATGGAATTATTTACTGAGGTAATAAGGTAGTATGGAATTATCTACTTAGGTAATAAGGTAGTATGGAATTATCTGCAGAGATAATAAATTAGTATAAATTGTCTACTGAGGTAATAGGATAGTATGGAATTATCTGCAGAGATAATAAATTTGTATAAATTGTCTACTGAGGTAATAAAGTATTAAGGAATTATCTACTAAAGTAATAAGATAATATAGAATTATCTACTATGGTAATGAAGTAGTATGGAATTATTTACTGAGGTAATAGGATAGTATGGAATTATCTGCATAGGTAATAAATTATCTACTGAGGTAATAAAGTAGTATGAATAACATAACAAAAACAAATACAGGTGCACTATGCGGTCTTACTAACCCTCGTACTGGTGTAAAATTGAGAATTAGCCAACATATCACGCTTGGAGGACATGTCTGAGCCCGAGCACCGCGCCAAGGTTTCTCAAGTAGCTCGGGAACCTAACACTAAACCTACCTGGGCCGTATAGGCAATACCAGGAGCCAGTGGGCGAATTACAGGAGCGCAATCTCCCAGTAACCTCCAGCATGTGACCATGCATACAATGGGGGGAGGCAGAGAGCTCTGAGCCCCACCCAAGACTGGCTGATATAGCCCGGACCTCACATGTGCACCAGAATGCTGCCTGTGGATGGAAATAAAGGCACATTCAGACTAGGAGTTTCTACACCTCCAAAAAATTCTAAATACAAACTACAAATAAAGTAGTATGGAATTATTTACTGAGGTAATAAGGTAGTATGGAATTATTTACTGAGGTAATAAGGTAGTATGGAATTATCTACTGAGGTAATAAGGTAGTATGAAATTATCTACAGAGGTAATAAGGTAGTATGAAATGATCTACTGTGGTAATAAGGTAGTAAGGAATTATCTACTATGGTAATAAAGAAGTATAGAATTGTCTACTGAGGTAATAAGATAGTATACAATAATCTACAGAGATAATAAATTAGTATAGAATTATCTACTGCGGTAATAAGGTAGTATGGAATTATCTACTAAAGTAATAAGACAGTATATGATTATCTACTATGGTAATAAAGTAGTATGGAAGTATCTACTGAGGTAATAAGGTAGTATGGAAGTATCTACTGAGGTAATAAGGTAGTATGGAATTATCTACTGAGGTAATAAGGTAGTATGGAATTATCTACTGAGGTAATAAGGTAGTATGGAATTATCTACTGAGGTAATAAGGTAGTATGGAATTATCTACTGAGGTAATAAGGTAGTATGGAATTATCTACTGAGGTAATAAGGTAGTATGGAATTATCTACTGAGGTAATAAGGTAGTATGGAAGTATCTACTGAGGTAATAAGGTAGTATGGAATTATCTACTGAGGTAATAAGGTAGTATGGAAGTATCTACTGAGGTAATAAGGTAGTATGAAAGTATGGCATTGTATTGAGAAGTATGGAAGTGACCAGCCAGAGCGTCGTTCATTAGAAAACTGCATTATCACACTGATCACTGAGTCGCCTGCAGGTAAATCAGCCTGATCACGATGCAGAAGCACCACAGCCCCGTAGAGTTAGAGGACACACTCAGCTCTGCTACACAGAAAGTATTTTAGGATCTGAGAACGTTTGCATCATTGCAACCTTGGCAGGTTCTGCTGTGGACTCGGCCGGCTGGTATCAGTCAGATTTATGTCATCTGCAGAGAAGAGCCAGGAATAGCCCCGAACCACACCCTCCAGAAGAGCTGGGCTCCAGGACTGCAAGGCTCCGCAGCACGCCATGCTCTGCAACACTGTACTGCATGCTGACACAGAGGCTGCTGCTTACAATGCTCTGCAGATTGCTAGTGAAAGGTGAAATGTCCTGCGGGGCCCTGACGGTAAGGGGAGCCCCACAAGGACTAGCTAACTTTTCAATCCACAAATCCATAAAAAGGCTCAGAACATCTATCCTACAAAAAATGTAGACTGTCCCTTTAAGAAAAAGTCACTGGCCATAAGTCATTGATATGCAATCTGATCAGTTGTCCAATCCCGCTCAGCATTAACAGCTGTAATACCACCTGTGGCCTGAGGTCAGAAGTGGCGCTGTTTCCTGAAAAAAGTAGCCATGTTTTTCTAATTCTGTACAACCCCTTTAAGGAAACATTATGTGCTGTAAATGAGCATCAAGAACGGATATGTGCCCACGGCACTATGGCATGATTACATACCTGTACCACATGCCACGAGTCAGGACAGGCAGCGGCTACAACGCCTCTCTTCTGCGCTTAGAGAATGCATACAGAAGCAATCTGGGAAGGACAGAGTTAAAACTATAAAATCCCGGAACATCCACCTTTCAGAATGGAGGCTTTTTATACTAGCACGACGGATAATGCAGATGTTATGTAGACGAAGCAGAGCTTGACCTGTGATGAGGCAGTCAGACATTTCTCCGAGCATCTGGATGGCGGTTTATCTGGAATTCGGATGCACAGAATGGTCATAGACATTTCCGCAACAAATCTGCTTGTGAACATTTCTAGGGGTTCCCCGTTCTTGTGATCGGTGGGTTTCCCAGCTGTAGGACCCCCACTGATCTGTCCCCTATACCATGGATAGGGGATAACATTACATAACCTGAATACCCCTTTTAGGTCTTCGGGCATTTGATCTTCTAAATACCCCGGCCAGGGTGGAGTGACTTGTGGGGGCACCAGCTCCACAATCTACCCCTCTGGGAGGAACCGTATTTACTGAGATTGGTGGATCTTTCTCCAGTCTAGGTTGCATCAAATTCATTAAAAGATGAGTGCCTCCTAACAAAGCTGGTAGGCTAGCCCCCAAATATTTGCCAGGCTTTCTTCTTAATAAATTTGACCATGGGTACTTTTTTTTTTCCTCATTTTTCAAATTTGGTGAGAAAAGTTGCAAATTTTAGTGCAAATTTGTCATAAATCAAGACTTTTTTCCCCCACACAGTTTGCGTAAAAAATGGAGTGAACTGTTAAATAAATGTGGGCTCAAATATGATAGGGGATTGGACCAACCAAGGCTGGGCCCCCATGTCTCCAAGGGCCCCATAGCGGCTGCATGGGTTGCCTCTAGAGTACAGTATGTATGCTTCTGAATCATTTCCTATGGATATACCCTAAATTTATTTGGCTGGAATAACACTTGATGTCACTGACACAGTCATCTTGACATCATGATGTCACTATGCCAAGCCCTTGGGATGTCACTCTTCCAAGCCCTTGTTATGTCACTATTCCAAGCCCTTGTGACGTCACTATACCAAGCCCTTGTGACGTCACTATACCAAGCCCTTGTGACGTCACTATACCAAGCCCTTGCGATGTCACTATCCCAAGTCCTTGTAATGTCACTATTCTAAGCCCTTGTAATGTCATTCCTCCAAGCGCTTGTGATGTCACTCTTCCAAGCCCTTGTGATGTCACTCTTACAAGCCCTTGTAAAGTCACTCTTCCAAGCCCTTGTGATGTCACTATACCAAGCCCTTGTGATGTCACTATACCAAGCCCTTGTAAAGTCACTATACCAAGCCCTTGTGATGTCACTATACCAAGCCCTTGTAAAGTCACTCTTCCAAGCCCTTGTGATGTCACTCTTCCAAGCCCTTGTGATGTCACTCTTCCAAGCCCTTGTGATGTCACTATTCCAAGCCCTTGTAAAGTCACTCTTCCAAGCCCTTGTGATGTCACTCTTCCAAGCCCTTGTGACGTCACTATACCAAGCCCTTGTGACTTCACTATACCAAGCCCTTGTGATGTCACTCTTCCAAGCCCTTGTGATGTCACTCTTCCAAGCCCTTGTAAAGTCACTATTCCAAGCCCTTGTGATGTCACTCTTCCAAGCCCTTGTGATGTCACTCTTCCAAGCCCTTGTGATGTCACTCTTCCAAGCCCTTGTAAAGTCACTATTCCAAGCCCTTGTGATGTCACTCTTCCAAGCCCTTGTGATGTCACTCTTCCAAGCCCTTGTAAAGTCACTCTTCCAAGCCCTTGTGATGTCACTATACCAAGCCCTTGTGATGTCACTATACCAAGCCCTTGTAAAGTCACTATACCAAGCCCTTGTGATGTCACTATACCAAGCCCTTGTAAAGTCACTCTTCCAAGCCCTTGTGATGTCACTCTTCCAAGCCCTTGTGATGTCACTCTTCCAAGCCCTTGTGATGTCACTATTCCAAGCCCTTGTAAAGTCACTCTTCCAAGCCCTTGTGATGTCACTCTTCCAAGCCCTTGTGACGTCACTATACCAAGCCCTTGTGACTTCACTATACCAAGCCCTTGTGATGTCACTCTTCCAAGCCCTTGTGATGTCACTCTTCCAAGCCCTTGTAAAGTCACTATTCCAAGCCCTTGTGATGTCACTCTTCCAAGCCCTTGTGATGTCACTCTTCCAAGCCCTTGTGATGTCACTCTTCCAAGCCCTTGTAAAGTCACTATTCCAAGCCCTTGTGATGTCACTCTTCCAAGCCCTTGTGATGTCACTCTTCCAAGCCCTTGTAAAGTCACTCTTCCAAGCCCTTGTGATGTCACTCTTCCAAGCCCTTGTGATGTCACTATTCCAAGCCCTTACTTCTCTGTTTGACAATCATGCTACATAATATCCTGGTATTGTATCAGCCACACTCCTCCCACACCTTATGCTCTCTCTCCTGTCTCTGGAAGGTCTGGACTCTGGAGCTCTTTAACTACAGTAACGTCCCCTGAAATATCTGCTGTAGGTTCCATGTTTTATTAACACAGAACAAATTGGAGCTTTGCACTCGCAGCAGGAACAGCGCGCTGCCGCTTCTCCCAGAAATGATGAAGTGCTGAAAACCTCATATTCCTCACAGCATCAGTTTTAATGGAAGGAAGGAAGTCTTAGTTTGCAGAGCGGCGGCCGGTCAGCATGATGCCATCACCCCGCCTCTGCAGCAGGATATAAATTGCCTCTAGAGATCCAATTGGTGTTTTTTTTTCTTGGCTCCATATAATTAAACCCATTTATGTCTCGCAAAACCACATGGCAAGAATATCAATATGAATATTACTGAGCAAACCTGTAACCTTGAGAGAAGGTCGCCGAGTACCTCCAGAAATCTGAGGGTGCGGGGTAACATTTCTTCTCATAGCAATATTTTCCAAATTTTAATAAATCTTTTTCTTCACTTTTTTGAAATTTTTGGCTTACTGTTGGATTATTCAGCTGAAACTTTTTGGGCCAATATGGAAAGTGAGCAGTCACATGTCTGACTCCATGCCTTCCCCTGCACTAGAGTAGAAGCTTAACCCCATCAGGACCTTACGATTTTCCATTTTGTTTTTCACTCCCTGCCTTCCCGGAGCCATAACTTTTTAATTTTTCTTTCACATAGCTGTGTGAGGGCTTGTTCTTTGCGGGACAAGTTGTACTTTCTAATGGTACCATTAACAATGTAATAGGAAGCTGGAAATACCGTAAATTCCAAATACAGGGAATTCAACAAAAAAAAAAATACAATTCCACCATAGTCTACAGGCTACCGATACAGAGTTAGATATGGAGAAAGCCATGTTTACTGCTGGTTGATATTTCTTATTGATATCTCATTTCAATGCACTTAACCCTGCCTAAGGTCTGCCGTTTTAATGCAACTTATTGATGCCATTTTTGAAACTAATGTCAGGATCGGATCATCTGGTGAGAGAAACATAAAGGAAGGGCTCTACGTCCCTCAGGTTTTTTTTTCAATCCATTCCTTTTTCTGGCTTCAAAGATTGCATCAAAATTGTGAATCACAAATCTAGTTTTTGGTGCAGATTTCTTCCCATATTTTCTGTATAAACAGTGCAGCAGGTTGTGTGTTCTTTACCGGAGGTGCGATGACAGAGAAATGTCATCCATTATTAGTCTCCAGCAAGTGGATACGTTTGGCTCCTTCCCTCTGAGAGTGACAGAGGAGCTGCATATGGAGTATTACAGTATGTGTGTATAGTTTGACTATCTTGCCTTATCTAGGTCTTCAGCAGTACAGTGGAGTCTTTATGTTACCCACCCTCTAATGATAATGAGATGACTGTGATCATTCTGTCCCAGTCTATACAGCAAAGCTTGCAAGTGACCTGCAGCAAACAGGAAATGCCGGTTTATTATGTCTTCTTGGGTAGATTGTGTGAAAACTGCAATATTTTTACTGTAAGATCCAAAGAGCCAAACCTGTTCAGTCCACCGACGGTGTGAGGTATTGCAGCTCAGCCCCCATCACATTCGTGGTCAGGCGGAGCATTGTTTTTCTAAAAATAACTTGTCACCTGTTTTATATTGTACTGCCGATTCTTCGTATTCTTTTTTTTCTTTGTACCAATAATCTCATTCTCAAGATACTTCCCAGGGGGGTGACTACCTGCACTCATTTCTCAAGTACAGTAGGAGTATTCTTCAGCGCTCTGAAGGTGATCTAACGAGGTATACCTTACGGCAGACTGGTGGCAACACTCGGATTAGCCCCAATAAAAGGGGATAAATCCGCATGCACAACTGCAAATCCTCGGCAGAAATCCAAGGGTCGGTCTTGGATATCTGCCATGCATTTCATGATGGATTCTTCTAACGGTAATATCCGCCATGTGAACATATCTTAAAGGACCCTATTGCTCAGAAACCCAGGCATGTGGGAGGGAAATATTAAACTTGGGGCATCTGGCGCCCATTGGCCCTTTAAGAAGTGTGCGTGACCATGAGGCGGGATACTGCTGCACATTAGACTTGATGCAGGGAATTGTCCTTACTTTACTTTTGTCCCGGACTTCACTGACCTACATAAATCTGCAGTGATAGAGAGGAACTGAGGCAGCAGTGACCAGGCATGGCAGTACAGTATTTTCTATAAAACCTCAGGGTTATTCCTTAACTACATGTTATACGTATAGTGCAGTGATCAAGAGAAGGGTTAGCAGTTGTCCTATCGTTCAGGAACTTCCTGATGTATCTTGGACTATGGTCAGGTATCTCCTCACTTCACAATCCCCCTCTCACAGCATGCGGTCCACCTACCACAGATGTGCTTGCGAAAAAGTTCCCCAGTCGAATCCTGTGGACTTTGGTTCGGATTTTGTCAGGGCTTTGCAGGTGCGGGACAGCTGACTACAAAAGAATAAAAAGCATTATACTCACCTTACCTATTCCGCTTCCCTGGTCCTTCACCAGTCTCAGTTACTTGCCTGCTACGGTACTCAGCTACAGATTTTTCCAGCACAAACCCACAGTTTTCATGTATGAATTCACCCTCATAAAAGAAACAGAAGATACTGCAGCTGCATCTCCCTCCTCCCTCTCTTCCCCCATGCTTACTATATTATTGTAGGCAGGGAAAAGGAGAACTATCTGCGGCTGGATGGCGAGAAAGATGCAGTTTATTACGTGTTCAAACTGCAAAGTCAGGGAGCCAGGAGCACCACGTGGCACTTGCAGGGTGCACAACTCCTGGAGGTGATGAAAGCTGGAGGTGGGTAGGACATGCCCAGCGGAGTCCAGCAGCGCCAGGCATGAGACACACAAGTTCAAGTTGTGAAGTGGGTGCAGGGTTCTGTAAATGAGCCGCAAGGCATTAAGAGATGCAGTTTCCAGGTGGTCGCCACGAGGGATCGCTGATATGGCGGAACTGCATGACCAGCCATGGAACCAGGAGCTCAGGTGGCACTTGGAGGGTGAAAATCATTAACCGCTCATGGACCATATAGTGAACCCAATGAGAATCTAGACTGAAATTTGTCAAGATGACTTCTATAAAGGCAAAAAAAAAAAATGCTAATAATCTGCATACTGTAAAGATGTGCACCTAATACATAAGGGTGAATACATAAGGGGGTAAGCCAGAGGGTGCGATGTACGGTGGCGCCCCCTGAACCCCATATGTTGTAATTAGCTTCAGTCTTACGATACATTTTTAATGTTGTAAGGGGCATATAGCACAGGTGGAACCGCATAAGTCTCCGGAGGTGGAGGGGTTAAGCAAATCAGCATTAGTAAGTGACAGTCCCATGTATTTCAATATAAAGGCGCAGGGTCTCCCACGCTAACTGGCAAGGGCCTGTACCTCAGCTACTGATGCATTGCAGATACGGCTGCAGTCTGGCAGAGGTCCAGCGCACGCCCTGTGCTATATAGCGGCGTATAGCACTCACGTCACATCGCCTTATCTCCTGGCAGTATAGGACGGAGGCGTTCCCCATTGGTTCGATACTTGGAGTAATCTGGGCAGTGCATTAGGTGGAATGCAGAACAAAAAGGGTTAATCCATCAGCAAAGGTTCTGCTTAGCTACAGGAATCTGTATGCACCGCAGCCTGATACCAGACACTCCCAGTCATCTCCAGAAGATGGCGTTATTGAGCCAAGAAGCTAAGACTCCAGTTAATTCGCAGGTTGTTCTTCGGAGCAATAACAGGGCTAGGGTCTGAAATAACACAGAGCAAGGCCGGCTCTCCCGCTGGTAATTAGAGGTCTCTTAATTGATTCATCTCCTTTAAGTAGAGAGATGCTTAAAGACTGCTGTTCTGCTAGTCCCCCACTGCTCCGGTCGGCCGCAGCGCACGCGCAACTTTCAGCTTTGGCAATACCCTTGCTAAACCTCAGTGAGTTGGGCAGTCAGGGACCTGGGCGCCGCAAATTAATATCCAGACAATTAGTTCCAAGAGCTTCCAAGTCTGGCACAGTGAAGGTTATTGTCAGCATCCCGGGTGGTCTTGGGCAATAAACAGCTGTAAGGGATCGTCTCTCTCAGGGGGTCACACTCACAGATATCTCACCAGACAACGGATTTTCATGTCCAAACTGTGCATTTATTTTGACAGTCTTCTTATAAAAGATAGTCTAGTTATACATCACTGGGTGGGGTGAGGTTCCCGCACCGCCAACACTTAAAACACAAATAAACTCCTGCCCGTCTAGGCGCTACCTAAACAAAATACGTCCCTACCTCACTCATAGAACTCAGTTCACACATGGACAACATCTTTCCTCAGCCAACATCAATACTGCCAGGGCCGTCTTTAATATTGATTGGACCCTAGGCAAAAATTTACTTGGGCCCCCTGGATCCCGCCTTCCCACACCTTAGCAGGCAATCACGGCCTCCACCACAACACACACACACAAAAATCCACACATCTGGTAGAGTCCAGTGAATGACTGTAAATACTTCCAGTTCTGAAGACTCCAGCGGCTCAGGATCAGTGCTCTGGGAAGCTGGACTCAGGCTGGAAGTGGGCACCGCTCAGCAGGAAGGAGACTTTGGCTCGGCTCACCCTAGTGTTACAGTGCACCCCACAGTATGCAGTATAGCACCGTATAGTATACAGCAACCCACAGTATGCAGTATAGCACCCTATAGTATACAGCAACCCACAGTATGCAGTATAGCACCCCACACTATACAGTATATAGCCGCCCACAGTATACAGCACCCCACAGTATACAGTAGAGCAGTATAGCACCCCACAATATACAGCACACCACACTATACAGCACCCCACACTATACAGCACCCCACACTATACAGTACAGCAGTATAGCACTCCACAATATACAGCACCTCACGGTATACAGTAGAGCAGTATAGCACCCCACAGTATACAGCACCCCAAAATATACAGCCCCCCACAGTATACAATACCCCATAGTATACAGCCCCCCACAGTATACAGCACCTCATAGTATACAGTAGAGCAGTATAGCACCCCACAGTATACTGCACCCCACAGTATACAGCACCCCACAATATACAGTAGCTTACAGTATATTAGCATAACAGCCCCTGTCACCTTTTCCTGATATAATCTTCACAAAAAAAGCTCCACAGTTAAGGCAAACTTTTCCTGCAGCAACACTCCTGGTAGAAAAAAAGGACCTTTGATGACCTCATAGCCATGTGACCAGTAATATTGCTAGGTTACTGGTCACATGGTGATGATGTCATCTAAGGTCCTAGAGAATCACAGCTCTCACAGTATGCTGCCTGGAGTGCCGGCAGGCAGGCATGGCATGGAAGCCATCCCCTTTGTAGCTGACAGCCTGACACCCGATGCAGTGGCTAGCAGGGCTCAAGAGGCAGCTGCCTTGGGCCCCCCAGGAGCAACTGGGCCCGGGGCAGCTGCCCCTTTTGCCCCATGTTAAAGACGGCCCTGAATACTGCAACCTCAAGGCTGTGGCAACTCCAGTACCTTTTGAGGGAGTGTGGCCCAGTAGTCCTCCAGATGCTGGGCATGCAACCCTCGTTCTCTAAGTGTCGCTAGGTCCTCCAAACCTCAGGCTATTTAAAGCCTTGTGGCCCCTCAGTCCTCCTCTGAGGCACTTTATGCCAGCCTGATTACAGCAGGCCTCACCTGCGATCACCTCAGGTAGAAAGGAAAACCCGTACTGGAAGGATGTGGACTGGGAACTCCCTCTACCAAGCCTAGCCACCAGTCCAAGTAAAATCCAGCCCAGAAAATGTATACAGAAATGTCTCAGCAAACTATGCTTTGCTGAGACTACTGCCACTCTCTGGATTTTATCTGTCTCACCCATCTGAGTTACCAGAAGTGGGACAACACACCTTCCAGCACTGTTCACATTACCACACAGCATAATGTATGTGTCTATGGTGGTCTGCAGCAACGAAGGGTTGAATGTCTGTACATCTGGTGGTCTAGAGCAGTGAAAGTGTTATTGTCAACATCCCGGGTGGTCTTGGGCACAAAAACAGCATAATGTCTGTATCCATGGTTGAATATGGCAATGAAGGGGTTGATGTCTGTATACCTAGTGGTCTAGAGCAGGGATGCTCAACCTGCGGCCCTCCAGCTGTTGTAAAACTACAACTCCCAACATGCCCTGCTGTAGGCTGATAGCTGTAGAATGTCCGGGAATGCTGGGAGTTGTAGTTTTGCAACAGCTGGAGGGCCGCAGTTTGAGGATGCCTGGTCTAGAACATTGAAAGTGTTATTGGCAGCATACCCTGGTGACCGAAATAATATAAGCAACCCTGGTTGTTTAGAGAAGTAAAAGGGTTATTGGCCGGTATACCTGGTCTAGGACAGTGAAGAGGTGAACTCCACTATCTTTGGTGGTCTTGGTGGGCCGTGAAAGGGTAAATGTAAGGATTTCTGGTGGTCTGAAGCAGTGGCCGGGTTAAAGGGGTATTTCCATCTGAGACAATGGGGACATATCGCTAGGATATACCCCCATTGTCAGATAAGTGCGTGTCCCACCTCTGGGACCTGCATCTACACTGAGAATGGAGCGGGGAAGGTGGTGGCTGGAGGACCCTGGGTTTACCCGGGTCCGGCCACCACCGAGTACTCTCCTAGTAGTGAATGAGAGCGCACCGTGCTTGCGTGGTCGCCACTGCCATTCATTTCTACATAAGTAGCCGAGCGCCCTTTAGAAATGAATGGAGGGCCTTTTAAGGTAAGGATCCCTGGTAGTCTAGGGCAGTCCGATGGTTATTTTAAGATCCTTGGGGATACTTAGGGCCCGGTGGTTACTCACCTCTCCAGGCTCTAGCACTGTCCTGGCTGTAACTAGGCAGTGTCTTTCTATTTAGGCCAACGCTGCGATGTCCTGTGAGGAGTGCACCGCTGAATGCACAGAGATGGGATGTGTAAGGCCCCTTTCACACGGGCGAGTATTCCGCGCGGATGCGATGCGTGAGGTGAACGCATTGCACCCGCACTGAATACCGACCCATTCATTTCTATGGGGCTGTTCACATGAGCGGTGATTTTCACGCATCACTTGTGCGTTGCGTGAAAATCGCAGCATGCTCTATAGTCTGCGTTTTTCACGCAACGCAGGCCTCATAGAAGTGAATGGGGCTGCGTGAAAATCGCAAGCATCTGCAAGCAAGTGCGGATGCGGTGCGATTTTCACGCACGGTTGCTAGGAGACGATCGGGATGGAGACCCGATCATTATAATTTTCCCTTATAACATGGTTATAAGGGAAAATAATAGCATTCTGAATACAGAATGCATAGTAAAACAGCGCTGGAGGGGTTAAAAAATAAGAATAATAATTTAACTCACCTTAGTCCACTTGATCGCGATGCCGGCATCTCCTTCTGTCTCCTTTACTGAAAAGGACCTGTGGTGAGCATTCATTATAGGTCAAGGACCTTTTGTGACGTCACTCCGGTCATCACATGATCCATCACCATGGTAAAAGATCATGTGATGGATCATGTGATGACGGAGTGACGTCACCACAGGTCCTTTACCTGTAATTAATGCTCACCACAGGTCCTATTCAGTAAAGGGGACAGAAGCAGATGCCGGGCCGCGATCAAGTGGACTAAGGTGAGTTCAATTTTTATTTTTATTTTTAACCCCTCCAGCGCTAGTTTACTATGCATTCTGTATTCAGAATGCTATTATTTTCCCTTATAACTATGTTATAAGGGAAAATAATACAATCTACAGAACACCGATCCCAAGCCCGAACTTCTGTGAAGAAGTTCGGGTTTGGGTACCAAACATGCGCGATTTTTCTCACGCGAGTGCAAAACGCATTACAATGTTTTGCACTCGGCGGAAAAATCGCGGGTGTTCCCGCAACGCACCCGCACATTTTCCCGCAACGCCCGTGTGAACCCAGCCTTAATGTAGTCATGGCCGTTATTAGGGGTGAAAGTGTGCCACTGTTGTTTGGGACACTAACAAGCAAAAAGGAAACAAAGTATCGACTCACTGCCTAGAGAAATGTGGTGCACATGTCCACGGTCATGGGGGCAAATGACACACTAACACTAACTTGGCCACTAAATAAATAATTGACACCAACAACATAGTGGAGGAAATGGCCGCTGTGATTTATTAAGGGTCACTTAAAAATATTTTACAACAATAAATTAAATAAAAAAATAATTTAAAAATACCACCATAACCGATACCAAAAGACCAATAATAAATTAACCATATAAAGACCAAGATCCACTCGGCATGAGCTGAGCGACACTACCCCTCTAATAAAGCCCATCGACATGTGACACAGTGAAAAAATAGGGGATGGGGGGGTGGGACGCTGGTCAGTTCTTCAGGCACTTCTGAGCCAGCTCCGCCGAACCTGCAAATATAAAGGGGAACAGATTCCCGCCGCTAGACCAACAACAAATCAGGAAGCTGGAAATCTCCCCCAGCAACAGGCAGCGACCAATCAGCTGCACTCTTGACTCGCAGAAGCCGGTATCATCTAGAATGCAGGTAAGAAACTTCTCAGGTGATTTTACCTGAAATAGAAAAAAGGCAGGAAAAGAGAGACAGTGAAGAGAAACAAGGACCCTAAATTACCCCTAACTTTGAGACTACCTAAGGTGTCATTGCCCCCATGCTTCCCCCCAAGCAAAACGCTCTGGTGGGGTTAATTCATTCTCAGTGCATGTAGACACTGCATGAAGCAAGCCCACAGGGGGAGAGCCTGGAGGAGTGGAGTGCTAGGAGCAGAGTTGGAGTGGTTTATGGTGGGTGTCCTCACTCCAACGCCCACTGGGGTCATGCTGTGAGTGGTGGGCACTCCTGGACCTTATGGTGGGGTGCCCTTGTCGTTAGTTACAGTAGGCTACTTTCACACTTGCGCTTTCCCTTTCCGCTATTGAGATCCGTCATAGGGTCTCCATAGCGAAGGAAAACGCTTCCGTTTTGTCCCCATTCATTGTCAATGGGGACAAAACTGAACTGAACTAAACTGAATACACCAGAAAGAATTCCGTTCCGTTTGGCTGCGTCCCCATCGCGGACTAATTAATGATGGTGGCGAATCTGTTTTCTCGGACACAAAAGAAAATGTATCCGCCCCCCCATTGACTTACAATGGCTTTAGAGATGGAACCGTCTTGGCTATTTTAGAGATAATACGGTTGTATTATTATGACTGAAGCGTTTTTTGGTGATCCATGACAGATCCAGCAAAAACGCTGGTGTGAAAGTAGCCTAAGATGGGTGCAATAATGGTAGTAGTAATCCTCCCGGAGTCTCATTCTAAATACACTTTGCAATCTTCCCAAATAAGCACAGACATGCAATTCTGTCCTCATTACCTCTTTCCGAAGTTCCCAGTTGCAGGAGGCAGATCTTAGATCCCGATGGCCAGTCCGTCTTAAAGTGTGGTGGGCGCCAAAGTAATATACCCTTTCTACAGCAGTAAAGTCTTATTGTCATAAACGAGCGGATACCTTACTGTCTTAATCCAGCACGGCCTTGATGGTTCTAGACCTTCTATGGCTGTCTGTTCTCTTCCTCTCAGGGGTGGTCTCTCAGGTAAGTTGTTCTCTTGCAGCTTTTCAGTCTCAGGAATGGTGTTTCCTGGATGAGGCTTCTCTCTGGGCCTACTTGGCAGGAGCTCTCACATGCAGATTTTGCCTCTAGCTTTGCTCCACTAAAAACTCTCACAAGCCAGGAGGTGGGACCAGCCCATCACCCTGGAATCTAGGTTAACAGAGCCAGTGTTAACTGTTTGCTGTCCATACACAACCATTTGGGATACACAGTGTATAAAGAAATTAGCGCTTTTAACATAAAGTTACAACATTTAATTCTTGGCAAACCATGAACTTTTTGCAGTGATCCACTGGGTCACTGCAAGCAATAAGGTGAAATAAAGACTTAATTTACTGGATACACATTAACAACCAGAGGTGTGCTCACACATTAAGGGCTCATGCACACGAACGTATTTTCTTTTCGTGTCCGTTCCGTTCTTTTTATGGACCGTATGCGGAACCTTTCACTTCAATGGGTCCGCAGAAAAAACGGAAGTTACTCCATGTGCATTCCATTTCTGTATGTCCGTAATTCGGTTCCGCAAAAAAATAGAACATGTCCTATTATTGTCCGCATTACGGACAAGGATAGGACTCTTCTATGAAGGGCCAGCTGTTCCGTTCTGAAAAATACGGAATGCACACGGACGTCAACCGTACTTTTTGTGGATCTGTTTTTTGTGGACCGCAAAATACATACGGTCGTGTGCATGAGCCCTAATAAGGAGCATTGAAGCTGGGTGGAGACTCTAAGGGTACATGTACACGGCAATTTTGGCCGCTACACATGTCGTTCCCAAGTATAACACTGTAGCGGTGCTGCCATAGGAATGAATGGGATCGCAGTGCAACTGGTATGACACAAAAATCGCAAAAAATGCAACACTGCAGTATTCATTGCGATTCGCATGTTGTGGTCGCAGTAAACAGGCGAGTTGCACTGTGTACGAATTCATTCCTGCGGCAGAACCACTACACATCGATCTTTGGTCGCCGACAGCTATTGTAGCCAAATTTGGTGTGTTGAAGTACCCATAATCATAGGAAATGTGTCTCACATTGTAGGCAATATACATACCCTTAGAGTCGGAAGAGCAGAGTTAACCCTGTCTATTCTGAGACAGACACAGTGGGGGTCATTCACCATGTGCACGGTGTAGTTAGACCGGTGCAGTGGATTAGCCTGTGCTTTGCATAGTATTTATAGAGTCACACAGCAGGTGATGAATACCTCCAAAACAGGCCCCGGGGAAACGCAGAGTAGATGCAGAGATGTTGAGGACTTGAGGTGAAAACCGCATAACCACGTGATATGAGATGTTTCCACAATGAAATCCGTTTGACATGCGCTGCAGATTGCCGAATATGTAGCATTTACTGACCAGAATGTGGAATATCTTCAGCGGACCCAGCATGGGTGGCCATACACTTGTAGAGCACGTCACCTCACCGCACTCCCCATATAGTAACAATTCTGCAACATCTATTCTTACGACTCTGTGTTGTGCCATCCCTCTATTATTCCCACTACAAGTTTATGAATGAGCAGAATTCTGCCATGAAGGTTCAGCTGGGTGTTACCAGTTGGGGGTATCTGCTGCCCAATCAGTGCTGCTAGTGTCAGACTGTGCAGGAACACCCCCCCCCCCCCAAACTGGTAACACCCATCTGGACCTTCATTGCAAACTGCTAGTGATTAAATCATAACGTCCTGTGGGAATAATAGAGGAAAGGCACAACATAAAATCATAGGACTGGATGCTCCCCCTGTTAGGACAGGTTCCGTTGGCCCTGGATCACCTTGTGTATTCTTAAAGTGGTTATCTAAGCCTGGAAATGCCCCCCCATGTGCGGGGCCCCTCACACTGATTCTACTTACCTTGCTCCCAGTGCCGCTCCTGGTCCCCGCACTGCCGCCGCTGCTTCTCCCCGCGCGCAGATGGAAACATCCGGTGTCGGGGAGAGCAGCCAATGGCAGGCTGTGAGGGGGACGAGCCTCCTTAGTGTCACCCGCGATACTAGGGAGGCTCGTCCCCGTCACCGCTTGCCATTGGCTGCTCCCCCCGACACCGGATGTTTCCATCTGCGCACGGAGAGAAGCGGCGGCGGCAGTGCGGGGACCAGGAGCGGAGCGGAGATCTTGAAAATGAAGAATTGAAATGCAAAGTATATTACAACATTTTTAGACTCAGCAACCAGTGTAATAACTGTATCATTATATAATACAATATAACCTTCAGTGCCAAGTTTCTGAGGATGTCAGATGTGTAGCAGGAGCTGAGCGTTCATTGCTGGAAATCTCTGTCAACAATTCAGATCATTTAATTAATTAATTAATATATAAAGGACATCTGTCAGAAGTTTTGTACCTATGACACTGGCTGACCTGTTACATGTGCACTTGGCAGCTGAAGGCATCTGTGTTGGTCCCATGTTCCTATGTGTCCGCATTGCTGAGAAAAATGATGTTTTATTATATGCAAATGAGCCTCTAGGAGCAACGGGGGCGTTACCGTTACACCTAGAGGGTCAGCTTTCTCTTCAACTGCTGCACCCTCTGCCACAGCCTGGCAATGAAAACATAATCAAGCCTGGCCCTGATTTCTCCTAAACTCAAAGTGCAGAGAGAACAGAGTCTCTAGGTGCAAAGACAACATCCCCGTTGCTCCCAGGGACTCATTTGCATATATTAAAACATCATTTTTCTCAGCAATGTGGGCACATATAGACATGGGACCAACACAGATACCTTCAGTAGTGATGAGCGGCATAGGCAATATTCGTTTTCGCGATATTTCACGAATGTTTCGCATAATATCACTTATATATATAAAAATTTATTTCTGTCTGTCTAGAGTCTAGACGTTCTTTATGCGCGACCAAACGACTGCACCGATCTTTACCAAATTTGGCACACAGGTACATCAGGTGTCCGGGAAGGTTTTAGACCAGGTCTCAGCTCTCTAGGACGTACCATTCCTGAGATATTGCCAAAAAATTAGCCCCCCCCCCAATACAAGCCTGCAAGTCTTTCTCTTCAAATCCCAACTGCAATAAACACAGTTTTACTCCAGGTTTCCGTAACAACCCAGACATTTTTCTTTACTGCTTAAAGGAGCGGGCACAGTGGAGGTCACTGTTTTTAAAGGGGCAGGCGCAGTGGAGGTCACTGTTATTAAATAGGCGGGCACTGTGGAGGTCACTGCTATTAAAGGAGCGGCCACTATGAATGTCCCTGTTAAAGGGGCAGGCACTGTGAAAGTCACTGTTAAAGTGGTGGTCACTGTTAAAGTCACTGTTAAAGGGGTGGTTACTGAAAGGGGCAGTCACTGTGAAAGTCACTGTTAAAGGGGCAGTCATTGTGAAAGTCACTATGAAAGGGGTGGGCACTGTGGAGGTCTCTGTTAAAGGGGCGGTCACTGTGAAAGTCACTTTTAAAGGGGTGGGCACTGTGGAGGTCTCTGTTAAAGGGGCGGGCACTGTGAAGGTCACTGTTAAAGGGGCAGCCACTATGAAGGTCACTGTTAAAGGGGTGGTCAATGCTAAAGGGACGGGCACTGTTAAAGGTGCGAGCACTGTGAAGGTCAATGTTAAAGGGGCGGGCACTGTGGAGGTCAATGTTAAAGGGGCGGGCACTGTGGAGGTCATTGTTAAAGGGGCAGGTACTGTAGAGGTCACTGTTATGGGGGAAACTGTCGATATCTTTTTGCGACACACGGAAACATAAAATGAAATAGATGAAATATACCCGTGTGAAGCCGGGTCCTTTTGCTAGTTCTCAATAAATTAGCAAATTCTAGAATTCATGATCTCCAGTCATTTTTTTCGCAATTGCGCAAATCGGCACTAATGATGCGCATATTTTTTGCGCAATACATGCAACTTCACATTTTAGCAGGTCTGAGTAAATATTACTGATTGGTGCACTAAGTATTGTTGTGACATCACAGCACTATGTCTGTAGCACGTATGTATGGACAGCAGAGAAATAGTAATTCCTATCTCATTGGCCGACAAGCAAGAAGGGAGGTTACTGATGAAAAAAATATTTTTAAATATTCACGATTACGAACATATAACACTATATTCTACATCTTCGCAAATTCTTGAAGTGCCGATATTCGCGAGAAAAATTTGCGATTAGAATATTCGTGCCCAACACTAGCCTTTAGCTGCCAAGTGCACATGTTACAGGTCAGCCAGTGTCATAGGTACAAAACTGCTGACAGATGTTCTTTAACATGAATTTACATGTTAGACCTTTATATCCAGAAGGACTCGTATATTGCAAATGCAATGTCTCGCCTTCAGTCTTTGCCTCGCTATTTCTTGTGTCTTCTCGGGCTAATACCTCATTAAATGATCAGAAACAGGAAAAAATTACTTATGTAGAACAGCAGTGGGAGTGAAGACACTGGGATCTGACAGAATGCCTGCTCATTTATACTTGACCTTCCCAAGGTCAGTGTGGGAGACCATGCAAGATGGAGAAGAAGAGCAGGCCACTAGAAAGAGACGGACAATCTCCTCTGCGGACCACATGACTGTCCGCTGAAGAAGACGTGTGTGGCCGATTCTAGGAATTGTTCTGCAGTGAGAGGACATTTATCTTAGGGATGTCAATGGCCAATGTGGGGGGCCCCAACTGGGTGTACATGGCACTTATATGCTTTAAAGGGGTTGTCCCATCTGGGATATTTATGGCATATAGAAGGGAGCAGACAGCAGACCATGAAGGGCCCTGTTTAACAGACCACACCAATCTGACATTTATAGCATATCCTAGAGATATGCCATAAAAGTCCCAGATGGACAACCCCTGAACTTTGTTCAGGTCTCTTTCAGCATCTTGACATAATTATAGAAGCGTACTGGAATTTTGGCGGAATGGCGTGGTTCCAGTACGACGAGACATTCCGTCAAAAGCTAGCGGTGCATCCATCTCTTAAATGGGGGGTGAAGGACATTGGTTTGTGGGTGAATTTGATGTTGCCCCAGAAAACAGTTCCAATTAAGTCATCTAATCCTTCACAAACCAATATGAGGAAGGGTGTGTGTTTTGCCTTTAACGAATCCACATGTAAATGGTTAAGTAATTGTCGTTTTAAACATGAGTGTTCTTTTTGTGGAGGTACGCACCCCATGTCACATTGTTTCAAAAGGAACTCCCAGTCTGGCCAGCAGCAACCAAATACCAGGGAGCAAGTTTCAAAAAGCATCGAGTCCTGTGAGGTTAGCAGAAATGCGACCGTGGCTCGTCCGTTATCCAGATCGTCAGAAAGCTGAGTTGCTTTTTAAGGGGTTTCAGAATGGTTTTGATGTGCCGCAGTTCCTGGATGTTGGTTGCTGCTGGGTGGAGAATTTAAAATCCGTGTCTATGCATAAAGAAGTAGTTAGGAAAAAATTACAAAAAGAATTTGATTTGGATAGAATTGCTGGTCCTTTTTCAGAGCCTCCTTTTGAGAACTTTAGGCTTTCTCCTTTGGGCGTTGTGCCAAAGAAGGAGCCGGGCGACTTTAGGCTTATTCATCACCTGTCACATCCTGAGAAAAGCTCTTTGAACGACAGGGTGGATAAATCAAAGGCTTCGGTGGTTTATGCTTCATTTGATAATGCGTTAGCCCCGTTACGGTCTTCTGGTAAGGGAGCCTTATTAGCAAAGGCGGATATTAAGTCAGCATTTCGTTTATTGCCAGTTTCGCCATCAGGTTTTAATTCGTTAGGTTTTCAGTTTGATGGTTATTTTTATTTTGATAAATGTCTCCCAATGGGTTCTTCTTTGTCTTGTTATTATTTTGAAGCTTTTTCCTAATTTATTCAGTGGGTTATTGATTTTGATATAAAAAGGGGTGGTGTTTTACACTACCTAGATGATTTTTTGTTTATCGGATTTCCTGATTCTAATCTTTGTTCGGAATTGTTAGTTAGATTTTTTGACATTTGTTCTTGTTTTGGCATTCCTATAGCAGCAGAGAAGACAGTTTTTCCTTGTTTATGGTTAGAATTTTTGGGGATTGTTATTGATGCTGAGAATATGGTATTTAGGCTACCGGCTGAAAGAATAGATAAAATCAGGTTTTTATTAAGGTCATTGTTGAGGAAGAAGAAATGCAGCCTGAAGGTGATGCAGTCTTTATTAGGGTATTTGAATTTCGCTAGTAGAGTTATTCCTATAGGAAGGGTTTTTTGTAGACGTCTTTATTTTTCTACTAGGGGTTTAGTGTCTCCAAGTTCCCATATTAGATTGACAAAATGTTTGAAGGACGATATGTCTATTTGGCTTGAATTTTTACAGGACTTTAATGGTGCTAGTTGTTGGCAGGAAGAATTTGTGGAATCTGATGCCTTGGGCCTGTTTACGGATGCAGCTTGAAGCTGTGGCTATGGGGCATTTTGGAATGGCAAATGGCCAGCGGAGAAGTGGCCGTCATCCTGAGTGCTCAATGGTCTTACAAAAAATATTGTTCTTTTGGAGCTTTTTCCGGTGATTGTGGCAATTGTTTTATGGGGTTGTGATTATAAGAATAAAAGGATATTATTACATTCAGATAATAAAGGGGTTTGTTTTTCCATTAACATTCTTTCTCCAAAATGTGATGTAGTAGTTAAACTGTTGAGACATTTAGTTCTTTTTTGCATGCAGTATAATATATGGATTAAAGCTAAGTATATAGTGGGTTCATCAAATGTTTTAGCTGATGCGATCTCGTTTTCAGTTTGTGAGGTTTCGGGAAGTAGCTCCAGAAGCGGATGTGGAGGGGAGTCCGTGCCCTCGTCACTTATGGGATCTGTAACGGCATACAAGGGAATGCTCCAAACGCTGAACGGAACCTCACGAATAGCTGCTAGCAGACGAATAGGAAACGCACCCAAGCGGCTTACACTCCTAGCAATCAGTCTCTAACAGCATACAGTGAATCCCCCCAAGAACGAGACGAGGCTACGTGTTGAGGGTCAAGCAGAGGTCACCCAGAGCTGTGTGTTTATTGTTCTTATATAACATTGTTACACACTAAGTACCACCCACAGGGTTTTGTAAAAACAACCAATAAACACGTACAATACAGTAAAACACTCCCACACAAAATCCTCCCCTCTGCCTGTGATACAATTACCTTACACAATGGGTTGATGTAATTATCACAGGCAGGAGAACACACAATGTCTTCTGTCCTGGAGACAACCGAGGAGTAATTCAATTATCTCTCAGGACAAAAGGAAATCGCCAATACACACGTGGGGACAATAGGACAGACATCACTATTTAAATATACAATGTCCCAACCATTACAGTAACATAGACATTTAACATATCCCCAGATGGCTTGGATCTGAGCGCTCAATATATCCAAACAGTGCTCAGATGCCACAAACACATTCAAATTGCCATGGGGTTTTAGTTTAGCATGGGCTGATGAGAGGGCCCATAATCCTGAGGCAAGAGGCTGGCAACCAGGCTTCTCCACCACCCAGTGGCGAGGTTAGTTTCGCCACAGGATCTGATATGGGACTAATATGTGATTCTATTAAACAATCTTTGGCCCCAAGAACATGGGCGGCTTATGCTGCTGCATGGCATGAATGGTTGAATTTTGTTATCTCGGTTGCAGTTAGTGTTAATGTAAATGATTTAAGTTATGGGTTGCTTTTCGTTGCTAGTTTATTTAAAAGGAACTTGGCCCCTTCATCTGTCGCTAGGATAGTGGCAGGTATTTCATTCTTTCAGAAATTATATGGTAACCAGCCATTGTCGTCCCATTTTCAAGTTAAACAGATGCTTAAGGGATATAGGAGAGGCCTGTCAAACATAGACAATAGGAGACCGATTTCTATTCCCTTGCTGTTTGATTTATGTAATACGCTGCCTAAAGTGTGTTTTGAACATTTTGAGTCTTTGCTTTTCCGTACAGCTTTTGTTTTAGCATTTTTTGCGGCTTTAAGGATCAGTGAGTTAGTTGCGGTCAGCCGTAAGGTTTGTTCTGGTTTAGGGATTTTGTTGGATCTTGGTTCTTGTAAAATATCTTCCCATTCCTTCAGGATTGGTGCCGCTACGGAGACGTCGCGTTTCGGGTTAGATGAGTCAATTGTCAGGAGAATTGGGCGTTGGGATTCTCATTGGGTTAAGTTATATGTTAGGCCAGATTTAATTTTACCAGTCTGAATATTTTTCTGTTTTCACAGGTAGTCATGTTGTGGTCTGGATTGTGGGCCACTCCTTTATTTCCTGGGCTCAGAAGCGAGCTGAGAAGAGAATATATTCTCCCGCCTTATTTTTCAGGTAAAATTACCTCAAGGTGTTAAAGAAGCTGAATCCGGTTGGAGCTGGTTCTGTTTATACTGAAGAATCTGGATGGCAACTAAAGCTGAGCTCCTAATTGGTTGTTGTCCTGTTGCTGGGGGAGATTTCCAGCTCTCTGATTTGTTCCTGCGCGCTCAGCGGGAATTTCGTCCCCTTTATATTTGCAGGTTCACCGCTACCTCAGGGCAGTCGTCACGGATCTGGACAGCGCCCGCCCTCCCGCCCTCCCTTAATTTTAAGCTATTTTGTCGCTGTGCTTTATTAGAGGGGCTGTATTGCTCAGCTGATGCTGAGTGGATCTTGGTCTATATATGGATGGTTTTAAATTGGTATTTATTGTTATGGTTTATGGTTTAATTATTAATTAATAAATTAAATTATTTATTGGTTTTAATTTTGGTTACCCTTAATAAAGCACTTCAGCCATTTCTATTACATTAACCCCTTAAGGACACATGACGTACCGGTACAGCATGTTTCCCGAGTCCTTAAGGACACATGATGTATCGGTACATCATGTGTTGTTCCGATCACCGCCGCCCGGCGGGCGGTGATCGGAACATGGTGCCTGCTCAAATCATTGGGCAGGCAACTCGGCTAAATCCCATGACCCCCCCGTGTTGGCGATCGCCGCAAACCACAGGTCAATTTAGACCTGCGGTTTGCGGCTTTCTATAGTGCGTGCCATCGGGTCCCCATGCGGCTGTAGAGGGGACCCGATGGCATGGAAGGCAGCGCGAGGCCTTCCTGAGACATCTGCGCTGCCTTCCGGTGAAGAGCCTGTGAGATCCAGCCCCCTGGATCTCACAGACCCCGGAAGCTGTATGAGTAATACTCACTGTATTACTCATACAGCCAATGCATTCCAATACAGAAGTATTGGAATGCATTGTAAAGGATTAGACCCCCAAAAGTTCAAGTCCCAAAGTGGGACAAAAAATAAAGTGAAAAAAAAGTTGAAAAAATAAAGTTTTCCCCCCCAAAAATTAAAAGTTTCAAGTAAAAATAAACAAAAACGTCATTTTCCCCAAATAAAGTTAAAAAAAATTGGTAAAAAATAGGGGAAAAAAAAAAGTATACATATTGGGTATCGCCGCGTCCGTATTGACCGGCTCTATAAACATATCACATGACCTAACCCCTCAGATGAACACCGTAAAAAAATAAAAATAAAAACTGTGCTAAATAAACCATTTTTTTGTCACCTTACATCACAAAAAGTACAACAGCAAGCGATCAAAAAGGCATTTGCCCACCAAAATAGTGCCAATCTAACCGTAACCTCATCCCGCAAAAAATGAGCCCTTACCTAAGACAATCGTCCAAAAAATTAAAAAACTATGGCTCAGAATATGGAGACACTAAAACATCATTTTTTTTATTTGAAAAAAGCTGTTATTGTGTAAAACTTACCTAAATAAAAAAAGTATACATATTTGGTATCGTCGCATTTGTATCGACCGGCTCTATAAAAATATCACATGACCTAACCTCTCAGATGAACACCGTAAAAAATAAAAAATAAAAACTGTGCTAAATAAACCATTTTTTGTCACCTTACACCACAAAAAGTGTAATGGCAAGCGATCAAAAAGTCATATGCACCCCAAAATAGTGCCAATAAAACAGTCATCTCATCCTGCAAAAATCATACCCTACCCAAGGTAATCGCCCAAAAACTGAAAAAATTATGGCTCTCAGACTATGGAAACACTAAAACATGATTTTTTTTGCTTCAAAAATGAAATCATTGTGTAAAACTTACATTAAAAAAAAGTATAAAAATATCTCATGATCTAACCTGTCAGATGAATGTTGTAAATAACAAAAAATAAAAACGGTGCCAAAACAGCTATTTCTTGTTACCTTGCCTCACAAAGTGTAATATAGAGCAACCAAAAATCATATGTACCCTAAACTAGTACCAAAAATAGTAAAAAGATACTGGGCACTCTCTCTATATAGGAACCTCACAGTTTATTGCAGATATAACATATATAGACAATTCATGAGATAAACATAATACATTAAAACAATATGTCATAAAATCCGGATAGTTAAAACTACTAGACTCCTAAATATCTATTGTAAACACTCTAAAATGTAACAGCCTCTGATTGTTGGGGATAAAAGTCTTTTGAACAAATGTCCGTCCAACCTTTGGTTGGGATATAGTGGAACTCGCTCTTTAGGGTATATGGCAACCCCAGTAAAAATCTCCTCCAAACGGAATAGTGTAGAAACACAGCTGTTAGATACAGTGATTTACTTGTGCGGCGTCCCGCTTTACTCACTGTTCAGCTGCGATAATGTACTCCGCTGCTGTGCCGGTACTGTGGATTTTTGTATTCGGGTCTATGTTGTATTAGTCCCGTTCCCCTCTCTGTCTCTCAGGCGCGCTTGGTAGGTTTACAGACTCCTTCTTCCATGCTGGACTTTGTTTGTAAGTGAGCGTGATACACTCCTATGGAAGTCCTGTTGGAATGCGCGTCGGGTCTCTGATTAGACGGGGTTAGTCCGGGTATATACAGTCCTTCAGCAGATAGAGTCAATATCCATCGGGGGGGGGGGTCTTAGCACCAAACGCGTTTCGGGGTCTGTTATCACCCCTTCCTCAGTAGTACCAAAAATACTGCCACCCTATCCCGTAGTTTCTAAAATGGGGCCACTTTTTTGGAGTTTCTACTCTAGGGGTGCATCAGGGGGGCTTCAAATGGGACATGGTGTCAAAAAAACCAGTCCAGCAAAATCTGCCTTCCAAAAACCCTATGGCATTCCTTTCCTTCTGCGCCCTGCCGTGTGCCCGTACAGCAGTTTACGACCACATATGGGGTGTTTCTGTAAACTACTGAATCAGAGCTATAAATATTGAGTTTGGTTTGGCTGTTAACCATTAAATTATTAAAATGGAAAATCTGCCAAAAAAGTGAAATTTTTAAATGTTATCTCTATTTTCCATTAATTCTAGTGGAACACCTAAAGGGTTATCAAAGTTTGTAAAATCAATTTTGAATACATTGAGGGGTGTAGTTTATAGAATGGGGTCATTTTTGGGTGGTTTCTATTCTGTAAGCCTCGCAAAGTGACTTCAGACCTGAACTGGTCCCTAAAAATTGGGTTTTTAAAAATTTCTGAAAAATTTCAAGATTTGCTTCTAAACTTCTAAGCCTTGTAACATCCCCAAAAAATAAAATATCATTCCCAAAATGATCCAAACATGAAGTACACATATGGGGAATGTAAAATAATAACTATTTTTGGAGGTATTACTATGTATTATAGAAGTATAGAAATTTAAACTTAGAAATTTGCAATTTTTTTTACAAATTTTTGGTAAATTTGGTATTTTTTTTATAAATAAAAATGAATTTTTTTTACTTCATTTTACAAGTGTCATGAAGTACAATATGTGACGAAAAAACAATCTCAGAATGGCCTGGATAAGTCAAAGCGTTTTAAATTTATCAGCACTTAAAGTGACATTGGTCAGATTTGCAAAAAATGGCCTGGTCCTTAAAGGGAACCTGTCACCTGGATTTTGTGTATAGAGCTGAGGACATGGGTTGCTAGATCGCTACTAGCACATCTGTAATACCCAGTCCCCATAGCTCTGTGTGCTTTTATTGTGTATAAAAACCGATTTGATACATATGCAAATTAACCTGAGATGAGTCAGAGCTTGAAAATATGACTCTTCTCTGGTCACACAAGTAAGATATGACTCTTTTATGTTAATTTGCATATGTATAAAATCGTTTTTTTTACACAATAAAAGCACATAGAGCTATGGGGACTGGGTATTGCAGATGTGCTAGCGGCGATCTAGCAACCCATGTTCTCAGCTCTATACACAAAATCCCGGTGACAGGTTCCCTTTAAGGTGAAATAGGGCTGAGTTCTTAAGGGGTTAAAAGTTGTCAGAGTTGTTATTTAGTTTAATCACATAAGGTTGAGGCGGAGAGGTGTCATTTGCCTCCATGTGGAGATCTCTGGATCCATGTGAGGTACAGGGCTGGTTCTACAGTAGCTTTGTTAGAAATAGGTTATCATGTACTATATGATGTCTGATGTTAATGTTTTGCATTAATCATGGGATAACCCCTTTAAGTGATAGGTTAATGAGAAAATGTGTTGAAAAATGAAATGTTCTACATCAGAAGTCTGGAAGATGCCAGATCATTTCTGGTCTGTGGTTATGCAGAGGCGTTATACTGTGTGAGGGGCACAGCAGAGGCAAAAGGTCAGTCTGTCTGGTTTTGGTGGTAAACAAGTCTGTCTTTTTCCTTCCAAAACATGCTCTTCTTTGACCTTGTAGCTATGGAAAATTACACATTTCTCATTATTAGCTAGAAAGTCCCAAAAGCCTCTCAGTATTAATTAATATTTTCCACAGTGCCACGCAAATGCAGTGCAAATAAGCAGGATATACAGTATATGACAACATACATATAAAATGCAGTTACACAGTATTACACAGTATAAGTCAGTGAAAGTTAACCCTTTAAAGTGAGGAGTTGATGACTTTGCATGGAGGAAACAGGGGCAAATGTCCAGGCTTCAAAGAATCCCTACTCCAGGGCATTACACATATGCTTTATATGCCCTCTGGTCGTCATGTGCTGTATATGATGTATATACCCTTTAGTTGTCACGTGCTGTATATGCCCTCTGGTAGTCGTGTACTGTATATAGTGTATGGATATTCTTGCGTGAACAGGGCTGGTGGGGACAGACTTCACTTGACGCGGCAGTTTAAAAAGCCCACTTCAGTTTATTTAGCATCCAGCAGAATATAGGACAACCCAATCACTCGGGTGAATCCAAAGCACTATATTTACCTAAGCCAGGTACAAGTCACAGAGAGATCAGGCTTTCAGAGGAGACAGGTCTACCAGCTTCAAGGCTGTGACCCAGACTGACAGTCTGAGGCCTCTATTTCCCAGTAATTATTCCAGTGACTGCACCTGAAAATACCTCAAACTAGGGGGAATAGCTGTACTGGAGTGGGGTGGAATGGTAGGCCCCTCTACCAATCCTACCCACCATTTTAAAAAAATCTGAAGAAAAGTCTGAATAAACCAGCTCCAGCAAACCATGCAGCCTTCTGGATTCTTTTTATCTCATCCGTATGAACAATCTGAGCGAGATATAAACCCCCTCCAGTACTTTACCAAAGACATTGTTACAATACCTTCTGGTCAACATGCTCTATATGTGCTACATATACCTTCTGGTAGTCATCTACTGTATATGCTGTATGTGTCCTCTGGTAGTCATGCGCTATATATGCTCTTCATCAAAAAATGTATATCAGATGCGGACCAAAAATGCAATTGTGTGGATGAGGCCTTAGCCACGGTGCACCCGGGTAAGTCAGAAGCTCGCGAGCCCCTCAGGCACTGAACTCGTTACCTGTACTGAAGTCAATTAAAGCTTTTTACAACGAACATCGAAAGCTCAATGACCTTCAGGGGTCTGTACTTCAGAGGTCATGTCAGAAAGCTTGAAGCTGTGTCCACATGGGTAAAATCTGTGTGAGCAAAACCTGTGGCAGATTAGCAGGCTGAAAATGCCAACAATATTGTGCAAAATACCGCTTTTAGCCCTTCACATAGACTTTAATGGGGAATTAAGCTGAAATACGCTTGAAAGGAGTAACATTCTAATTCTCAGGCCTTTTTGAAAAAAGTTGCAGAAAACACTGAGAAGCGTTGACAATTTGGAAAAGAGTATGCTGCTCACTGAGCAAGCACTCTATGGGGTAGTTGAGGGGGAGGGTGAAAGCGACGAGGCTGAGGAAAGTGAGGTAGCTAGCTGGGTAACAGTAAGAAAGCGGGTTAGAAGGAAGAGTGCAAGGGAGGCTAGCCCTGATCTGTCACATCCCAACAAGTTTGCACGTTTGGCAGATGAGGGGGATGCCAGTCCAGGGACAGCACTGCTGCAGCCAGACACTTCCTCTGCCAGTCAGGGGAATGTCAGCTACAGTAAGCAGGAGAGCAGGGCAGGCCAGACAGGTGCTGGTAGTGGGAGACTCAATTATTAGGGGTACAGATATGGCGATCTGTCACAAAGACCGGAATCGTCGAACAGTGTGTTGTCTTCCTGGCGCTCGAGTTCAACACATCGCGGATCGGGTTGACAGATTACTGGGAGGGGCTCGAGAAGATCCAGCGGTCATGGTCCATATCGGAACCAATGACAAAGTTAGGGGTAGGTGGAGAGTCCTTAAAAATTATTTTAGGGATTTAGGTAAAAAGCTTAGGGAAATGACCTCAAAGGTAGTTTTTTCCCAAAATACTACCAGTACCAAGAGCCACACAAGAAAGGCCACGGGAGATTAGGGCAGTTAACAAGTGGCTCAAGAATTGGTGTAGGAAGGAGGTGTTTGGGTTCCTGGAGAACTGGGCCGACTTCTCTATCGGCTACAGGATCTATCGTAGGGACGGGCTGCACCTCAATGGGGAAGGGGCAGCTGTGTTGGGGGAAAGATGGCTAGAAAGTTGGAGGAGTGTTTAAACTTGGGACTGGAGGGGAGGGAAATTACATTTTAGGATGGGAAGATAGTGCAGATAGAGACCGGGGGTAAGGTAGTGGGACTGGGGGAGGAATGGAAGGAGGGACTAGAACAGTTCAGAAGAAAAGGTGTAGGGAAAAAAACAGGGGCGTCGTTAGGTTTTACCAGTGCCCCGAATGTATTGCTGGCAGTGCACTGGCAGGGCCGGCCGGCGCATTGACTCTCCAGCGCTACACTGGCCCCGCCGCTTATATCCTAATGTGCCTGCAGAATGCAGACTTAACTTAACTTGAAAAATCATTCGAGGAGGATTCTGCAGCCAGCCGCTCATCTCGGTGATTCCATTTACTACTGCAGCTCCGCCTCCGGTAACAGCAGGCAGTGCGGGCGGCGCTCGCTCACTGACGTCAGGCGCCTGCTCCTCCCACTAGGCGACACAGGCTCGTGACGTCAGTGAGTGAGCACCGCCCGCACTGCCTGGAGGCTGGAGCTGACTAGCTGAGTGACTGAGACTAGAGAGAGTAGAGAGTGGAGACTCTGACTGAGTAAGACTAGACTAGATCACTATCATTCATCACTATGAGCAAATTAAGTTAAAGGATTACAGTTTAAAATAATGTGGAGGGGAGGGGGTTATTATGGGGGACTTCAACTACCCAGATATAGAATGGGAAACTGAAGCTTGTATATCTCATAAAGGAAACAGGTTCTTGGCAATAACCAAAGACAATTTTCAGGACCCGACTAGAGGGACGGCCACTTAGTATTAACCAATAGACCTGACAGAACAACAGATGTGCAGGTTGGGGGACTCCTGGGAAATAGTGACCATAAAGTAATAACCTTCCGAATATCATTCAAAAGTGTTTCTTCAGGGAGGAACAAAAATACAAAACTTCAAAAAAGCAAAATTTAGCCAACTAAGAGAGGTCATAGGCATAACTAGCTGGGACAAAGTCCTCAAAAATAAAAATACAGCCACAAAATGGGATATTTTTAAAAGCATCCTAATTGTGAGAGGTACATACCTTATGGGAATAAAAGGTTAAGGAACAAGAAAAAAACAATGTGGATAAATAGAACTGTAAAGAAAGCAATAAATGACAAAAAGAAAGCATTTAAATCACTAAAACAGGAGGGTTGCGAGGAAGCACTAAAAAACTATAAGGTAAAAAACTGAATATGTAAAAAACAAATAAAAGCAGCCAAACTAGAGACTTAGAGATTAATTGCCAAAGAGGACAAAACTAACCCTAAAATGTTCTTCAATTATATAAATGGTAAAAGGAATAAATCTGAAGGTGTCGGCCCTCTACAGAGTAATGAGGGGGGAGGTTGCAGAGAGCGATAAGGAGAAAGCAAAGCCATTAAATATTTTTTTCTCCACTGTATTCACTGAAGAAAATAAACTGTCAGATTAAATGCAGAATGTAAAAGTAAATTCCCCATTAAAAGTGTCCTGTCTGACCCAGGAAGAAGTACAGCAGCGTCTTAAAAAGATTAAAATAGACAAATTGCCAGGACCAGATGGCATACACCCCAGTATCCTAACAGAATTAAGTAATGTCATAGTCAGACCCTTATTTCTGATATTTAAGGACTCTATACTGACAGGGAGTGTTCCCCAGGATTGGCGTATAGCAAATGTGGTGCCAATAATCAAAAAGGGTCCAAAAACAAAGCCCGGAAACTATAGGCCTATGAGTTTAACATCTGTCGTGGGTAAACTGTTTGAAGGTTTTCTAAGAGGTGCTATCTTGGAGTACCTCAATGAAAATAAGCAAATAACGCCATATCAGCATGGCTTCATGGAGGATCGGTCATGTCAAACTAATTTAATCAGTTTCTATGAGGAGGTAAGTTCTAGACTTGACAGAGGCGAATCAATGGATGTCGTATATCTGGACTTCTCCAAAGCATTTGACACTGTACCGCATAGAAGGTTAGCATATAAAATGAGAATGCTTGGACTGGGGGAAAATGTCTGTATGTGGGTAAGTAACTGGCTCAGTGATAGAAAACAGAGGGTGTTTATTAATGGTACACACTCAGATTGGGTCACATACTAAATGGTAAAACACTGGGTAACACTGACATGGAAAAGGACCTAGGAATTTTAGTGAACAGCAAACTAAGCTGTAGAAACCAGTGTCAGGCAGCTGCTGCCAAGGCCAATAAGATAATGGGTTGCATCAAAACGGGCATAGATGCCCGTGATGAGAACATAGTCCTACCACTTTACAAATCATTAGTCAGACCACACATGGAGTACGGTGTACAGTTCTGGGCTCTTGTGAACAAGGCAGACATAGCAGAACTGGAGAGTATACAGAGAAGAAACGAAAGTAATAACTGGATTGGTGGGACTATAGTACCCTGAAAGATTATCAAAATTAGGGTTATTCACTTTAGAAAAAAGACGACTGAGGGGAGATCTAATTACTATGTATAAATATATCAGGGGTCAGTACAGAGATCTCTACCATCATCTATTTATCTGTGACTGTGACAAGGGGGCATCCTCTGCGTCTGGAGGAAAGAAGGTTTGTACACAAACATAGAAGAGGATTCTTTACGGTAAGAGCAGTGAGACTATGGAACTCTCTGCCTGAGGAGGTGGTGATGGTGAGTTCACTAAAAGAGTTCAAGAGGGGCCTGGATGTATTTCTGGAGTGTAATAATATTACGGGCTACAGCTACTAGAGATGGGTCGTTGATCCAGGTAGTTATTCTGATTGCCTGATTGGAGTCGGGAAGGAATTTTTTTCTCGTTAAGTGGGAAAATTGGCTTCTACCTCACCGTTTTTTTTTTTGCCTTCCTCTGGATCAACTTGCAGGATAACAGGCCGAACAGGATGGACAAATGTCTTTTTTCGGCACTATATATTATGTTACTATGTTACAAACACGACCATGAGCAGATGAATGCAACAAAAGAATCTGCTGTGGATTTTTATCCATGTGAACATAGCCTGAAGCTCCTAGAGTGGTACGTCTTGATCTAGGTGGTACAGGTGTAAGCCATGTAGCGGGGTGGGCTCCCCAGGATACAGTGAAGTTACGAACAAAGAAAGCAACTCTGACACCAGCTCTTGCAAAACAAACTTTACTTTACTAAAGAGTGATATCAAACATAACCCCATATGCAAAGAGCAGAAAGTAAATTTAAATACACTCGTCCGGGGCCGAGACCCTTGTGCTGCACAGCACGGCGCCCCCTGATGTTTGCCAGTGAACACAATTAGTATAATTTTGCCTATGGCCGGCACAAATACCACTGCCTCGCCGTATCTGTTATTACCCTAAAGGCTGGAATAATTGTGTGGGATACGAGGTATGGGTTAGCCCGCGGTGCAGCATAAAAGCTTACAATCCTACTGAACTATGTATTAATTCTTTAACCCTTCCCCACAACTGGTTCTGTGGCACGTGCCGGTATTACTCCCGATGAACACTGAACCAGATGAAATTTACGGTGAAGTTGGTTTGTGATCTCCGGTGAGGACAATGACTTATAATTAGTAAATCCTTATGGCGAATAGCCCACAATCCTGGCGGCAAGCCTTACACAGTAACCATAACTAACTAACTAGCTACAGGCTCAAGCACAGTCTTTAATCTTCCAGGCGCCAACAAGCTAGAACAAGCTGTGTGCATGGTCTCTCTTACCGACCCGGGTCTGCTTTGTCTCCGCTGATGACTGCGAACTCAACAATGTCCTTTCCACACACGTGCGGCACAGTGGCATCGCTGCTTCGCTCCTCAGTTCCACCAGTGATATCTGCAGCAGAAATCCTCCTTCAGTACAGGATCCTGGACAAGAACGTCCTCCCTTGACTGCAGTTCCAGTAGCAAAAGAGGGCTCTACCACTTGGATGTACAGGGAGTGCAGAATTATTAGGCAAGTTGTATTTTTGAGGATTAATTTTATTATTGAACAACAACAATGTTCTCAATGAACCCAAAAAACTCATTAATATCAAAGCTGAATATTTTTGGAAGTAGTTTTTAGTTTGTTTTTAGTTTTAGCTATTTTAGGGGGATATCTGTGTGTGCAGGTGACTATTACTGTGCATAATTATTAGGCAACTTAACAAAAAACAAATATATACCCATTTCAATTATTTATTTTTACCAGTGAAACCAATATAACATCTCAACATTCACAAATATACATCCTCAACCCGAAAAGGCCCCACAAGCTCATCTTTGATGAAACCAGCCCAAACCAGTACTCCACCTCCACCTTGCTGGCGTCTGAGTCGGACTGGAGCTCTCTGCCCTTTACCAATCCAGCCACGGGCCCATCCATCTGGCCCATCAAGACTCACTCTCATTTCATCAGTCCATAAAACCTTAGAAAAATCAGTCTTGAGATATTTCTTGGCCCAGTCTTGACGTTTCAGCTTGTGTGTCTTGTTCAGTGGTGGTCGTCTTTCAGCCTTTCTTACCTTGGCCATGTCTCTGAGTATTGCACACCTTGTGCTTTTGGGCACTCCAGTGATGTTGCAGCTCTGAAATATGGCCAAACTGGTGGCAAGTGGCATCTTGGCAGCTGCACGCTTGACTTTTCTCAGTTCATAGGCAGTTATTTTGCGCCTTGGTTTTTCCACACGCTTCTTGCAACCCTGTTGACTATTTTGAATGAAACGCTTGATTGTTCGATGATCACGCTTCAGAAGCTTTGCAATTTTAAGAGTGCTGCATCCCTCTGCAAGATATCTCACCATTTTTTACTTTTCTGAGCCTGTCAAGTCCTTCTTTTGACCCATTTTGCCAAAGGAAAGGAAGTTGCCTAATAATTATGCACACCTAATATAGGGTGTTGATGTCATTAGACCACACCCCTTCTCATTACAAAGATGCACATCACCTAATATGCTTAATTGGTAGTAGGCTTTCGAGCCTATACAGCTTGGAGTAAGACAACATGCATAAAGAGGATGATGTGGTCAAAATACTCATTTGCCTAATAATTCTGCACTCCCTGTAGATCGATTCACTCCTCTCTGTCTCTCTGTGTGCTTCCAAAATGGAGACCTCCTCTTACTTCTCCCCACAAGAACGTCACTTCCTTTTTCTTCTCCAGCTTCTCAACCCCACCTCTCATGAATATTGAAATCCAGCAGTATATTAGCTGTGTGGGGAAACAGCGGCCTCTTGAGGCCAAACAACAAAATAACAGTCTTGTTAACTTAGTCCATACAAACAGTATTCAAACGTTAAGAACGGTTTCTCAATCTCACATGCCACCCCACTAGAGCTTGTCATCCTCGGCAACCCTCCCTATACAAACTCGTCCTGTGCATAGCACTGTGGGGGCACACCAGCGTTGGCTCTGGTTGACCTTCGCAGAGTGAAAGGCTCAGAAGCACTGGGGACGTCGGGCACATGTGATAGGGGAGGCGCTGCGGACTGCTCAGCGCTTCTTCTGGGTGGTAAACTTGCCACCACTGGGGCCTCTGTGATTACTGGGGCAGGGGCAACCCACCATTCCTCCTCCTCCTCCAAGGGACTTTCCTCTGGACTCTGAGCAGGAGGAGGCATCTCCTCCACACATACTGGTTCACCAAAATTACAACCCCTCAACATGTTACGGTGTAAGTTCCGTGAGGGTCCCCCAGTCCCTATTGGCTCTACCTCATAGACCAGGATGGCAGGGTCTACCCTACTCTTCACTGTGTATGGGACCGCCTCCCACCGCCACCGCCCATCCAGATGGCCGTTTGGCTTTGATGATCACTCGATCACCCGGGACATACCCACCCCTCTGCACTGGTCTTGGGTTAGGGTGTACCACTTGTCTCAGGTGCTCTCCCACAACCTTGTGGACCACTCTCAGATGGCGGCGGTGGTCTTGCACCCATGCAGTGGTACTTATCGGTGGTGGTTCCATCGGGTCGGCCATGTGGAGGTCTTCCATCTCCTGTCCGGCTCTCCCAAACATGAGCATATGTGGGGAGTATCCGGTGGTACTGTGTACCCTGTTGTTATAGGCCTACATCAGTTCAGGTAGATATTCGGGCCACCGAGCCTTTTGGCTATCCTCTAGAGTCCGCAGCATCTGGAGCAAGTGCGGTGGAAGCGTTTGCATGCCCCGTTTCCTTGAGGGTGATACGGGGTGGTGCAGGAGCATTCGATCCCATAAAGCTGGTACAGTTCGTTCATTAGAGTACCCTGGAAACATGCCCCCTGATCTGAATGTATTCTCCGTGGACACCCGAACACCTGTATAAAGTGTTTGCAGACCACTTCGGCGGCCGACTCCGAGGTAGAGTATTCCGAGGTAGAGTATTTAATCTGCACATAATCAATTATAAGAAGCTCTAGTGGTGCTGAAGTCCGGATGGCCTGGACAGGAGCCCGCTGTTCAGTACTCTTGTTTAGCCTGCAGGGCCGACTCTTAAGACAGGCCTCGGCCACCATGTCTACCAGATCTGGATAGTATGCCAGCCGTTGGAGCCACTTGAACGTTTTGTCGCTCCCGAAATGGGCGCCCCTCTCATGGGCTTCCTGGGTTCCCAATGACATGGGGATGACAATCTGTTGCCGGTACTGCAGCTCTGACTGTAAGTATATGGTCCGACACAGGGACTCGGGAGAGTGCATCGGCATTGCCGTTCTCCCTACCTGACCGGAACTTAGAAAGGCAAGCCAACCACCTCTGTTCAAGCGCACCGAGCTTGGCATTTTCCAGATGTGCTAACGGGTTGTTGTCCGTCATCACGGTCACCTTTGCACCTGTCAGGGTTGCGCTCTGACTCCTTCAGAGACTGGCTGCCATAGGCAATGAGTCTTTCATGTCCATCCTGGACTTGGGATAACACGGCCCCCAGACCATGTAGACTTTCGTCAGTGTACAGCAGGAATGGGGTGTCGAACTGCGCATAAGCCAGAATCACTGCCTCAAAGGGCTTTTTTTGCGATTCTTCGGGCCTCCCGCAGTGCCACTCAATAACTCATTTAACGGGCCCACCAAATGAGAAAATTTGGGTATAAACCTCCTGTAGTAGCCGGCCAGTCCCACAAACGCCCGCACCTCTCGTAGTGTACTCAGCTGGGACCACTTCTGGACGGCCTCCACCTTGCTGGGGGCTGGTCCCAAATACTCTATCTGCTGTTGAAACAGTTGCCACTTCTTGGGCTTGATCTTGAGCCCATGGTCTCGTAGCCATTCTAGGACCTGTCGGAGCTTCTGGAGGTGATCTTCAAAGGAGGCCCCAAACACTACTATGTCGTCCAGGTATATAAATACTGACTCGAAGTTGAGATCCCCCAGACAGTGCTCCATTAACCGCTCGAATGTTCACAGGGCATTGGAGAAACCGAATGGCATCCGGTTGAACTTGTAGAGTCCCATATATAGAATGAAAGCTGTCTTCGCTTTGTCCTTCTTGGCCACTGGTACCTGCCAATACCCACTGGCCAAGACAAGAGTCAAGAACTTTGCCCGGCTCAGGGCTGACAACGATTCCTCAATCCGCGGGAGCGGATAGGCATCCCGGACGGTCTGGGCATTCAGTTTCCAATAGTCCACGCAGAACCGGAGACTCCCATCTTTCTTCTGCACCAAGACTACTGGAGAAGCCCAAGGACTTTGACTCTCCTGTATCAACCGGTTTTCCAACATGCTGGCTACCATATCCTTCACCTCCTGGTACATTTTAGGTGGGATTTGCTGGTAATGTTCCCTAATCGGAGCAGCATCGCTGGTAGGGATTTAGTGTTCAATGGCGGAAGCACACCCGAAGTCCTCATCATGTCGCAAGCATGCCTCTTGAAATTCCCAGAAGGTGTCTTCCAGAAACTTCTGTTGTCCGGGAGTCAGAGTCTTGCAGTCCACCCCCATCCAGGCCATGATCACTCGACCATTCCACTCTGCTGTCGGGGTCTCCCTTTGATGAACCTCTACAGCATAGGTCCAGGCTGATCTGATCTTCTATCAGGCTGTAGCGTGAAGCTCCTTCGTCGAGAGATATCCCCCTCGGACACATAAACTTTGGCTAGTAAGGCGTTTCCGGGGACGGTTAACTAGCAGTCTTCAACATTTAGGCAACGTACAGGCACACAACCATTCTTCACAATGGCACACAAGGGCCCAGGCTACCAGTGGGCGAGCCTGTGTTTCCTCTTGATAAGCGGGCTCCAGTGCATTCAGTCGTCGTCCAGCTCCCATCGGCACCATCAATATTCGTTCTTGTCGAGGTGGGATCTTCACCGGGGTCCTCCAAGGCACCTTTACGTCTCCGATAGGCTGACTGGCCATGTTACTCTTTTGCAGACTACAGCTTCTCACCATCTGTTGTAAAACCTTCTGGGTTGGGGGGGGTGTGGTGGCCCGTTGCCAATACTTCGGCCCTTCCTTGGCATAGAGTTGATGGTCTAGGTCTCTCAGTACATTCATACCTAGGGTCACGTCCATTCCTTTCCGGGACAGATGGTCCACCAGCACGACCCCCTTCTTGCCGACGTCTTGTCCAAACAGTCGGACCCACATCCAGACTATCCCTCGGACATCCATCTCTCTGTTATTGGCGGCTGTCAGACTGCACTCCGACCCTGTATCAACTAGGCAGCGTACCTTCTGGCCTTCCAACTAGGCTTCCATAACGGGGCTGCTGGCATACAGGTCGTGTTCCTCACGCATAGAGCTTAGCTTCTGGTATACCACCGCAGGACGCCCAGCTACTGCGGCGGTTGGAAGTTTAGCGTTGGCTCAGACTCCATACGTTCGGGGCACTCTCTGGCCATACGGCCGTACTGTCGACAAGCCCAACAGAGGGGCCCTCTGCTTGAAAATCGCAGCAAGCTCTATTTTGTGCGTTTTTTCACGCAACGCAGGCCCCATAGAAGTGAATGGGGCTGCGTGAAAATCGCAAGCATCCACAAGCAAGTGCGGATTCGGTGCGATTTTCACGCACGGTTGCTAGGAGACGATCGGGATGGAGACCCGATCATTATTATTTCCCCTTATAACATGGTTATAAGGGAAAATAATAGCATTCTGAATACAGAATGCATAGTACAATAGGGCTGGAGGGGTTAAAAAAAAAGAAAAAATAATTTAACTCACCTTAATCCACTTGTTCGCGCAGCCGGCATCTTTTCTGTCTTCATCTGTGAGGAATAGGACCTTTGATGACGTCACTACGCTCATCACATGGTCCATCACATGATCTTTTACCATGGTGATGGATCATGTGATGGATCATGTGATGGATCATGTGATGAACGCAGTGACGTCATCAAAGGTCCTATTCCTCACAGATAAAGACAGAAGAGATGCCGGCTGCGCGAACAAGTGGATTAAGGTGAGTTAAATAAATTTATTTTTATTTTTTAACCCCTCCAGCCCTATTGTACTATGCATTCTGTATTCAGAATGCTATTATTTTCCCTTATAACCATGTTATAAGGGGAAATAATACAATCTACACAACCTTGAACCCAAACCTGAACTTCTGTGAAGAAGTTCGCGTCTGGGTACCACATTCAGTTTTTTATCACGCGCGTGCAAAACACATTGCACCCGCGCGATAAAAACTGAACAACGGAACGCAATCGCAGTCAAAACTGACTGCAATTGCGTACCTACTCGCACGGGTTTGCCGCAACGCATCCGGACCTTATCCGGACACGCTCGTGTGAAAGAGGCCTTAGACCTTCAGCCAAGTTCACACTTCAGTTATTTAATCAGTTATTTCCATCAGTTATTGTGAGCCACAACTTGGTGCGGGTCAAAAACACAGAAAAGGTGAAAATTTTCCCATTATACCTGATCTCTCAGTAGACGTAACTACTGGTTTTGGCTCACAATAACTGATGGAAATAACTGATCAAATAACTGAAGTGTGAACGCAGCCTTAGAGGTGCTGTAAAGTGAAACATTACTTTATGCAGGGTCAGTATTTGTGAAGTGCAGGAAAAGATTTTACCTCTGCCAGATCAATAAGTCAGTCACTTCATCAGCGTCTTTCCAATGGCCTTCAGTTCCCAGGAAATCCCCAACATACAGTAAGTGGCGGCACCTCCATTTATTTAGACAGCAGTAAGCAGATCCAATGAAGATGGGAACATCTACTATGGGGAGCAGGCATCTAATCCTCAGTACCTCCCACGTCACCATATTATAAATGGAGGCTGTGATGAGGACAGCAGAGACGGCAGCAGAAATATCCAGTATTCCTTAAGTGAAAATCCATTCGTCTTTTTTTTTACTCTGTAATGTCCAGTCACCGTGGATATCTCCATCAATTGTACATGGATACTCACAAATACCCCATTATGTGCACCAGTACAAAAAAGACCACCTTATACTGTGCGCCAGTACAAAAAATACCCTGTTATCATGTGTGCCAATACAAAAAATATCCTTATACTGTGTACCAGTACAAAAACATATCTCCTTATACTGTAAATACTCCTTTATAATGTGTGTGAGTACCAAAAATATCTCTTTATATTGTGCACCAGTACAAAAAATACCCCCTTATACTGTGCACCAACACAAAAAATACCCCATTATAATGTGTGCCAGTACAAAAAAAAACCTCATACTGAAAATACACCTTTATAATGTGTGCCAATACAAATAATACCCCATTATAATGTGTGCCAGTACAAAAAATACCCCCTTATACATTACTGTGTGCCAGTACAAAAAATACCCCCTTATACATTACTGTGTGCCAGCACAAAAAATACCCCGTTATAATGTGCGCCAGTACAAAAAATACCCCATTATAATGTGTGCCAGCAGAAAAAATACCCCCTTATACTGAAAATACCCCTTTATAATTGTGTGCAAATACAAAAAATATCCCTTTATAATTATAATGAGCGCCGGTACAAAAAATACCCCTTCATAATGAGCGCCAGTATAAAAAATACTGTCTTAGGCCTCATGCACACGACCGTATTTTTTTGCGGTCCGCAAAACGGGGTTCCGTTTTCCCGTGATCCGTGACCGTTTTTTCGTCCGTGGGTCTTCCTTGATTTTTGGAGGATCCACGGACATGAAAAAAAAGTCGTTTTGGTGTCCGCCTGGCCGTGCGGAGCCAAACGGATCCGTCCTGAATTACAATGCAAGTCAATGGGGACGGATCCGTTTGACGTTGACACAATATGGTGCCATTTCAAACGGATCCGTCCCCATTGACTTTCAATGTAAAGTCTGGAGTCCCTTTTATACCATCAGATCGGAGTTTTCTCCAATCCGATGGTATATTTTAACTTGAAGCGTCCCCATCACCATGGGAACGCCTCTATGTTAGAATATACTGTCGGATATGAGTGAGATCGTGAAACCTCATTTCCGACAGTATATTCTAACACAGAGGCGTTCCCATGGTGATGGGGACGCTTCTAGTTAGAATATACTACAAACTGTGTACATGACTGCCCCCTGCTGCCTAGCAGCATCCGATCTCTTACAGGGGGCCGTGATCAGCACAATTAACCCCTTAGGTGCCGCACCTGAAGGGGTTAATTGTACTATCATATCCCCCTGTAAGAGATCAGGGCTGCCAGGCAGCAGGGGGCAGACCCCCCCCCTCCCCAGTTTGAATATCATTGGTGGCCAGTGCGGCTTCCCCCCCCTCCTCCCTCTATTGTAATAATTCGTTGGTGGCACAGTGTGCGCCCCCCATGTGGCTAGTGTGCGGCCTCCCATCTTCCCCCCCCCCCCCGATCATTGGTGGCAGCGGGTTACTAGCAATAGTACAATAGTAAAAGATTCATACTTTACCTGGGAGCTGCGAGGTTCGTGTCCGGCCGGGAGCTCCTCCTACTAGTAAGTGACAGTTCATTTAGCAATGCGCCGCACAGACCTGTCACTTACCAGTAGGTGGAGCTCCCGGCCGGACACGAACATCGCAGCAGCAGCCTGGAGCAGGTAAGTATGAATCTTCTACTATTGTACTATTGCTAAGTAACCATGGCAACCAGGACTGTAGTAGCGTCCCGGTTGCCATGGTTACCGATCGGAGCCCCAGCGATTAAACTGGGACTCCGATCGGAACTCCGCTGCCACCAATGATGGGGGGGGGGGGGGGGGGGAGAGATGGGAGGCCGCACACTGGCCACCAATGTTGTTAATGCTATAGAGGGAGGGGGGGCCGATGGGGGGCGCACACTGTGCCACCAACGAATTATTACAATAGCGGGAGGGAGGGGGGGGGGGGCGCACACTGTGCCACCAACGATTTATTACAATAGAGGGAGGGGGGGGGGCCGCACTGGCCACCCAAGATATTCAAACTGGGGGGGGGGGGGGGGGGGGTCTGCCCCCTGCTGCCTGGCAGCCCTGATCTCTTACAGGGGGCCGTGATCAGCACAATTAACCCCTTCAGGTGCCGCACCTGAAGGGGTTAATTGTGCTGATCACGGCCCCCTGTAAAAGATCGGGTGCTGCCAGGCAGCAGGGGGCAGTCTTGTACACAGTTTGTAGTGTATTCTAACTAGAAGCGTCCCCATCACCATGGGAACGCTTCTGTGTTAGAATATACTGTCGGTTCTGAGTTTTCACGAAGTGAAAACTCAGCTTTGAAAAAGCTTTTATGCAGACGGATCTTCGGATCCGTCTGTATAAAAACTAACCTACGGCCACGGATCACGGACACGGATGCCAATCTTGTGTGCATCCGTGTTCTTTCACGGACCCATTGACTTGAATGGGTCCGTGAACCGTTGGCCGTGAAAAAAATAGGACAGGTCATATTTTTTTCACGGCCAGAAAACACGGCTCACGGATGCGGCTGCCAAACGGTGCATTTTCCGTTTTTTCCACGGACCCATTGAAAGTCAATGGGTCCGCGAAAAAAAACGGAAAACGGCACAACGGCCACGGATGCACACAACGGTCGTGTGCATGAGGCCTTATACTGTGTGCCAGCACAAAAAATACCCCCTTATAAATGTGCGCTAGCACAAAAAATACCCTCTTAGTGTGTGCCAGCACAAAAAATGCCCCATCTTAGTACCCCCAGAGAGCCAATATCCCCATAGTGCCCCCCATAATGTATGCTAGAACAAAAACTTGCCCCCTTATGTGTGCCAGTACAAAATGTCCCTATTTAGTGCCCCCAGAAATTCAGCTCACCCAGTCGATGGTTTCTGTAATGTCCAGTCACTGTGGATATCTCCATCTATTGTACAGGGGTGGTCCGGCGGAGATACTAAGGGACTGGCTGAGTGGCCTTTTCTTGCTGTGACTGTGGCGACCAGAACAGGTAGCAGAGATAAGGAAGGAACAGGTAATCTTGGAACGAGAGTATCGAGGGATCCTTCTTTTATTATTTTTTTAACCCCACTTTTCCCCCCCACTGGACAGCCTCTTTGAAGGGACACTGAGCAAACCATGTTTAAAGGGGGTCTGCACTTTGTTTAAACTGATGATCTTTCCTCTGGATAGATCATCAGCTTCTGATCGGCGGGGGTCCGACACCCGGGACCCCCGCCGATCAGCTGTTTGAGAAGGAAGCGGCGCTCCAGGAGCGCCGCGGCCTTCTCACTATTTACTGCTGGCCCAGTGACGTCACGACTATTATCAACTGGCCTGGGCGGGGCTAAGCTCCATTCAAGTGAACAGAGCTTAGCCCCGCCCAGGCCAGTTGATACTAGTCGTGACGTCACTGGGCCTGCGGTAAACAGTGAGAAGGGCGCGGTGCTGCTGGAGCGCCACTGCCTTATCAAACAGCTGATCAGTGGGGGTCTCGGGTGTCGGACCCCCGCCGATCAGAAGCTGATGATCTATCCAGAGGATAGATCATCAGTTTAAACAAAGTGCAGAACCCCTTTAAGCTTGTTAGCTGTGAACCCTGAGAACATAGAGAAGTTACTCACTGGATATAGAGGTTTAGCGAGGTCTTTTGCTTTGTGTCCTCGTCTTCTATCTAAACAAGGGCGCAGGGCCGTCTTTAATATTGATTGGACCCTGGGCAAAAATTTACTTGGGCCCCCTGGATCCCGCCTTCCCACACCTTAGCAGGCAATCACGCCCTCCACCACAACACACACACAAAAAATCCACACACCTGGTAGAGTCCAGTGAATGACTGTAAATACTTCCAGTTCTGAAGACTCCAGCGGCTCAGGATCAGTGCTCTGGGCAGCTGGGCTCAGGCTGGAAGTGGGCACCGCTCTGCAGGAAGGAGACCAGGGCTCGGCTCACTCTAGTGTTACAGTGCACCCCAGCACCCCACAGTATGCAGTATAGCACCCTATAGTATACAGCACCACACAGTATGCAGTATAGCACCCCACACTATACAGTACCCCACAGTATATAGTAGAGCAGTATAGCAGCCCACAGTATACAGCACCTCACAGTATACAATACCTCACCGTATACAGCACCCCAAACTATACACGATACAGCCCCCCACACTATACAATACAGCAGTATAGCACTCCACACTATACCGCACCCACAGTATACAGTATACAGACCCCCACAGTATACAGTACATCAGTATAGCACTCCACAATATACAGCCCCCCACACTATACAGGCCTCCCACACTATACAGGCACCCCACACTATAAGGCCCCCCACACTATACAGGCCCCCCACACTATACAGGCCCCCCACAGTATACAGCCCCCCACACAGTATACAGCCCACCACAGAGTATACAGCCCCCCCCCACAGTATACAGGCCCCCACACAGTATACAGCCCACCACACAGTATACAGCCCCCCCCCCAGTATACAGGCCCCCACACAGTATACAGCCCACCACACAGTATACAGGCCCCCACACAGTATACAGCCCCCCACACTATACAGGCCGCCCACACTATACAGGCCCCCCACACTATACAGGCACCCCACACTATACAGGCCTCCCACACTATACAGGCCCCCTACACTATACAGGCCCCCCCACAGTATACAGCCCCCCCCAGTATACAGGCCCCCATAGTATACAGGCCCCCACACAGTAAACAGCCCCCCACACAGTATACAGCCCCCACACTATACAGGCCCCCCACACTATACAGCCCCCCACAGTATACAGCCCACCACACAGTATACAGGCCCCCAACACTATACAGGCCCCCCACACTATACAGCCCCCCCCCCCCCCCCACAGTATACAGGCCCCCCCCACAGTATACAGGCCCCCCCCACAGTATACAGCCCCCCACACAGTATACAGCCCCCCACACAGTATACAGCCCCCACACAGTATACAGCCCCCACACAGTATACAGCCCACCACACAGTATACAGCCCCCCACACAGTATACAGCCCCCACACAGTATACAGCCCCCCACACAGTATACAGCCCCCCACACAGTATACAGCCCCCACACAGTATACAGCCCCCCACACAGTATACAGCCCCCACACAGTATACAGCCCACCACACAGTATACAGCACCCCACTATACAGTAGTTTAGAGTATATTAACATAACAGCCCCTGTCACCTTTTTCTGATGTAATCTTCACACAAAAAAGCTCCACAGTTAACTTCTGCAACACTCCTTGTAGGACCTGTGATGACCTCATAGCCATGTGACCAGTAATTGCTAGGTTACTGGTCACATGGTGATGATGTCATCTAAGGTCCTAGAAAATCATAGCTTTCACAGACAGTACGCCTGCTGGAGTGCCAGCAGGCATGGCATGGCAGCACCCTTTTGTAGCTGACAGCCTGACACCCGGGGCAGTGGCTAGCAGGGCTCAAGAGGCAGCTGCCTTGGGCCCCCCAGGAGCAACTGGGTCCGGGGCAGCTGCCCCTATTTGCCCCTTGGTAAAGACGGCCCTGCAAGGGCGGCTCATAGACACAATCCTGGTTTTGCCACTGACTGGACATCATCATTTGCATTACACAGTGCAAATAAGTCCTAGAGAAACGTTTATGGCGGCTTGTGTCCGGTATAATATACGTGTAATATGTTCCAATGCCTAGGTCGGCAGTCTAGCTAGCCAGCCAGAGAGACAATTTACATTCTTCTACTCACAAATACATGGCGACAAGGATCTGATTTGTTCACGCTGTTTAATACATGACCCTAGAGCGTCCACATTCTGGATAAAATACTGCTACGTAACATGGCGCCACAGCTAATAGACTCTTTGCCAGCAGATATTTGGCATCGCCAGCCTGAAGCAGAAATCATATTGTGCTTCTTTACCATCTGATCCTTTATCACGACTTATCAGACAGTCAGATCTTCCCTGCAGATATTCTGCGCTAATTCTGGATTTACAGAACACGACTGAGGTTGGATCTTGGCAGATCCTTACTTCACTGGTCCTATAAACAGATCTAGCAGGTGTTAAAGTAATTCCTGGCACATTAACACACAAGCTTATCGAGCTGGCTTAGAAATGTGTAAAGCTTCTAAAGCTTAGTCACTGTACTATCACACAATTTTATTTAATTTAATATAGAATGGTGTAACTAGCAAATTTCAAAATAATTTCATTAAAAAAATATGCCTACATCCACCTGAAAAAAACTGTATAGTCATGGCCACTAAGGGTCTCACTTCTACCTAACTTGCAGTCCACTGTCTGTCAGGTAAGATCTGTCCCTGGTAGCAGAGACTCAGAAGATGGCTGAGAGGAATTGGAGATGTGTCAGAGGTAGCTGAGCTGGTAAAAGAACTGCTTCTACACTCACTGCTTCTGAACATCACAGGAGTATCCTGCCTTTCTGTAAGTGTGATTAATCCATCCTTATCAGCTTTTTGAGCTCCCTAGAGGAAAACATAGTGTAAAGTAAGGAAAGGGATGTCATTGCATACAGTACAGACAGAAGGGATACACCCCCTGCTTCTGAGAGAAATGCATCTAACTGTGCAGTTGAAACAGAAATTAATATGAAAGAGTCTTTAGGGAAGCCCAAACATAACTGTTCCTTCAGAATTATGATTGTACAAAAAAGCACAGCAATAATGCAAACTTTTTTGTTTTGAAAGCTCAGGTACACTTAAAGTTGGTATTGAGTTACACTGTCGGGATAATGTGTTAACCCACTGATGTTGGAGCTTGCTACATCTGTATGTAATGCTAAAGGAACACTTCTCAGGACAAAACTGTGTTCCTTGGGTGGTACTTGACCGAAGCACAGAGATTAGTCACTGACTAGCCATAACACAAAATATAAGTTGCCCAAGGTCCAGGAACCCAAGTATTCTTAAAATATTTAGGTCAAGGAGCTTCTGGTTTTGCCTGGAATGTGGAGCAAATTTTGGCAACGACCCAACATTGCTGTCACCATGATCATATTCTTATAGACTGTATTACATGGTGTGGGGCAGTGACAGGCCTCATATTTGAAGGACGGTATGTATCTCCCAGATTGGTGCAGGAAACCTATTAAGGAGATGCATATCGTGGTTTGCTGTGGTGCACCTGAGAGGTACCATCAAGGTACCCGGCCTTGGTGGAGTGGAAGCCAGTAACTTGAGTGTCCACTAAGATAGATAGTGGACACTGTTGCTACCTAGTATAACTGGTATCAGCTAGTCCGGCCTGGCTTTTACTGGGAATAAGCAAAGAGCTGGGTTGGTGCTTATGCCCCATGATCCACTCCGGGTTTTATACGTGGCCCATGTCCACGATTGTGTTTAAAAAGTCAGCAGCATGAAGCAGGGTGTGTCTGTTAGAGTGAGAGGCTACAGATCACAGAGGGCAAGGCATGTGTGGAGCAACACTGGCCTGTGGACGGATCTAGAGGAGATCCGAGCCTGCATTATTTTATTTTGGATGTCATGGACTGATTACGTGACCCGGCTGTACTGAACTGTAAGTTTGCTGGAACCAGCAATAAACCAAAATCAAGTGACTTTGTTGTGTCCCTGCCTTTTTTCAACACTGGTCATAGGAGCCCACGCCCTTACAAGGGGTTTCCAAGTGTTTAATACTGATGACCTTTCCTCAGGATAGGTCATCAGTATGTGATCGTGGGGGTCTGACTCATCAAACCCCCACCAATCAATAGTTTGAGAAGGCCCTTGCAGCTTACCAAGCATAGTGCCATCCACTGTATAGTGGCTGTGCTTGGTATTGAGGCTTAACCCCATTCACTTGAATGGTACTAGGCTACATGACTAATTAATATGTTGTATCTGGACTAGGAAGAGGCCATGGAGCTCACCAGAGCACTGCAACCTCTTCAAACAGCTGATTGGTGCGGGTGCCAGGAGTCAGACCCCCAAAAATCTGATACTGATCAGGTTAGGTCATAAGCATTAGGCCTCATGCACACGACCGTTTCTATTTTGCTGTCTGCAAAAAATACAGATGACATCCGTGTGCATTCTGTATTTTACGGAACGGAACAGCTGGCCCCTAATAGAACAGTCCTATCCTTGTCTGTAATGCGGACGATAATAGGACATGTTCTATTTTTTTGCGGAAACGAAATACCGGCATATACGGAAACAGAATGCACACGGAGTAACTTCCGTTTTTTTTTGCGGACCCATTGAAATGAATGTTTCCAGATACCGTCCGCAAAAAAACAGAACGGACACGGAAAGAAAATACGTTCATGTGCATGAGGCCTTAAACAATTGTGAAACCCTTTTAGTGATCTTTTTACTTTTGCCAATCATTATTTCTTAAAGGAACTCGAAACCTATACGAGGTGCTGGTTTGAAAACTGACGAACAGGAGCCAAAGGATTCTCTGCATGTTCATGAAAAATTTGTAACAATTTTGGAGAGATCACAGGGGTTAATTTCCTCACAATCTCTTCCATTCTTGTCTTGGAGATCGGTGGGCAATGGCTAAGGGTTAGAGCTTGGAGTTTCTTGTCTCCTATTGCAGACCATAGGAGGGGAAGCTCTTTTGGTATTCAATCAGAGGGGAAATGGCTGATCTCCTGGGACATGTGTAGAAAAATTATTTATATATTTTTCACCCTTTTGGTTGGAATATGTAGCAGATATGATTAAAGGAGATCATTTCATGTTTCTTTAACAGCTTGATACAACTGAAAATATGATCCACTGAAACTGTCAACACTAAATTGATGGCCTATGTGTAGAATAGGCCATGAATGTATGATCAGTAGGGTCTCAACCACCAGGACCTCCTTGGGGTGCTTAAGTAAGTTCTGCTCATCAGTGATGGTTCTAGAAGTCGGACTCTCACCAATCATACTTTGGTGACCTATCCTTAGGATAGTCCATTAATCAAAAGTCCTGGACAACCCCTTTATGTGCTACTTCATTCTATATAATTAACTCCAGATTCTTAATACTAACTTCCAGAATCATGGCGAAAACCAACAAATATTTTATAGAGGAAAGTGAAAAATCTGAAAGAGATTTCACTGTGAAAAAATACAGGAACAATAAAGGACAATCCTGATGAACTTGCCCTTTACTTGTCTGCTGTCACCGTTTCTTGGAAGAAGCTTTTAAGCTCATTAGTAATGCCATGTTGTCACACTTGACCTATGAACTTTACTGTTTCAGGGGATGTCTCAAGGGTCTTACTAAATAATATGGTCTACCCCAGGAGATGCAGCCTCAGGGAAGTGCTTTTAGCCTTGGAGGAACATCAGTTTAATGCATTTCTGGAAACAAGTAAATCCACTGGTAGGGTTTCTAGATATATATATTATACATATAATCTGGAATAGTAGATGACCTCATCACAGTGGTATATCCCTAACTTCTGCTGAACAAGCCATCAGTGAGATAACAGAAAGGTGGTCTGACCCTAACTCATGAAGAATACCATAGTTGAGGTATTACACATCCATTTAATGTAAACTGTGCTCAGTGCACAGATGTGACCTGTCATTATGTATATGACATCAGCATGCTAACAAAATCAATCTGCAGCCACTTGTCCTCCAGAAAGACCCTAGATAGCATGCTCCACCTCTTCTGTCAATATAATTTTGCCTTCCTTATGCCAATGGACGTTGATGACCATAATGTTCTCTATTGTTATATGTCTTTCTAATTGTGTAGGTAGAGATCGTATGGTTCATCATGCTCTGCATGTATATACAATTCAAAAAACACAATGTGCAACCTGAGCACACAACATATGGACATGCTAATTATGCAACCGCATATGACATGGTCTGACCATTTGCTACCTTCGGGGGATTGGAAAGCTAAGGTTTTGAGTTTATACTATCAACTTCTCCCAACGATAAAAAAATAAGGTGATTTCCCCCGAATAAAGACGAGACATAGCATATGAGGTTACAAGATCAACCGTCCATTAAGCAAATGCAGTATCACAACAACCTTACAAAATAAAGAGCTCAATACAGAAGGGGGGGGAAGAGCACAGTCATAAAAGTTATCAGTTTACGGGAATGAGTGGATTGGACAGTAGCTTGAGGGGTATATGACAGAGAGTAGGCTATGGTGAGTGGTAATTTTTTTTTGAAGAAGAGTTTTTAGGTTTTATTTGGAAATATTGTGAGTAGCAGAGAGTCTGAGGTGTTGGGGTATTGAATTCCAGATAAGTGGAGGCTCGTAGAAGAAGTAGTAGTGACAAGAAGGTGAGGAGCAGCCAAGTGAAGAGAAGGCCTTGTGATGAGTGGAGGTTAGGTGTGTGGTGGTGTAGTCAGGAATTAGAGAAGCAGAATAGTGGAAAGGAGAATAAAAAGTCTTGGAATGAATGTAGATTACATTTGGGGTCCTGTAGGAGAGGAGAGAATATCCAGTCATGAGAGGAGTTTAGGGCCTATTAGCGGCTAGTGTATGGGCCCATGACTGCCTGCGTTCTTCTCTTGATATAGTTTTCTGCTGAGTCACAAAGTGGCTCATTAAGGTTTTTTTGGCAACTAGGAGTTAATAAGGCAGCATTAGTTTTCCCAGGCTTTGTTCACATTGGCTAGAGGAGGGGTCAGCCAGCTCTCATTACTCATTTGTGCTAATTTTTTTCTCCATGTCACAGCTGGCGGGTTAGTAGTCCTTAAAAGGGCAATAGATAGGATGGTTGCCACATGACTGTCATAAGGACAGCTGGCATAAGGCACTTCCGGAGTTTCAACTACTCATGTTGAACATGAAAGATAGTTGAGTAATGTTTTATACAAGTTATTTAATACAAGCTGTGGCCGACCTCAGCGTCAACTCAGCTTTTCTTGTCCTGGTTTTTATTCCATTTGAGCTGGGGGATGAGTCACTTCAGGACTGATTGAGAAGGAAAGTTGGTTGGAGGGTGCAGGCAGTCATTACATTTGGGGTGGTATAATCAGGAAATTGAAGAGCAGACTAGTGGAGAGGAGAGAATAAGGTCTTGTGATGAAAGAAAGTTACATTTGAAGTGGTATAGTCAGAAAAGTCAGGAACAGACTAATAAAGAGAAGAGAAGACAGTCGTATGATGAGACGAGGTTACATTTGGGGTGGTATAATCAGGAAAGTGAAGAGCAGACTAGTGGAGAGGAGAGAATAAGGTCCTGGCATGAGAAAAAGTAAGAAGTCAGAAATGTGAGTAGATGACCTGTTAAGAGAAGAAGGTCTTGTGATAACTGGAGGTTACATTTGAGGTGGCATGGCAGAAGCAGAATAGTGGAAATGAAAGAAAAAGGTCTGGTGATGAGTGGATGTTACACGTGGGGTGGTGTAGTCAGGGATGTGACGAGCAGACTAGTGGAAAGAAGATCTTGTGATTAATGGAAGTTGCTTTTGGGGGGATGTTGCCAGAAGAAGAATGGTGCAAAGGAGAGATGAAAATCTAACGATACATGGAAGTTTCACTTGGGATAATAGGGTCAGGAATGTGTGGAGAAGGCTAGTGGAAAGAAGAGAAGGTCCTATGATGAGAAGGAGCTACATTTGGGGTTTTATGGTAAGGAATGTGAGGAGTTGACCGATAGGATAGAAGAAGACCCTTTAATAAGGGTAGTGTGGTCAGGGATGTGAAGAGCAGACTAGTGGAGGAGAGAGAAGGTCTTGTTATGAGTGGAGGTTAGATTTGGGGTGGCATGGCCAGGAATGTGAAGCCAGGCAAATAGACAGAAGAAGGTCTTGTGGGGAGCAGAGGTTCCACGTGGGGTTTTATGGTTAGATGTGCAGAGACCAAGCTGAGAAGCTGTTTTTATGACATTATACAACTGTATAATTATCTGAGTAATGTCAATACTGGAAATGCCTCTATATATCGTTCAATCCATTTTTCCAATGTAAATTTGGCATGGATATCATTAAGCCCTTTGTAGGTATCCTTAACAGTCTTATCTCTGGACAACCATAGATCAATTTGTGACATCACTGCTGATCCTTCGCAACAGAGAATTACATGAAATCAGGTGGTAATGTGCCATTCTCCTAGACAGAAGATTTCATCTAGCAAGTGTTCAACATGAAAAACCCTGGCCACTATAAAAACACAATGCAATCATTATCAGGGACAGAGCCTTCAAGGACAAATCTCTGAGAACCAGGAGCATCTCTGGAAATAGTGCTCCCAGGGAAATCAATTCACTTGATGACAAATCACTATTTCCAGAGATTGCTGAGCCGGAGTAGGGTCAGTTCTTTCCTAATAATGAGGATAATGGTTTTAGAGGACACACATGCTTGTGTTTGTTGAAAATCTGTTTAGAAATAGGATAATTTATCAACTTTTAACCACATTACCATAATTTCTAGTCTAATTTTGAAGATTAATGTATCTGATTGATGGTTTAGGCACCAGTCTCATGTTCCTCAAATGCTGAGACATTGCTGGTGTCTCAAAAGATGTGGGGGCCAGGCCCCAATGCATAAGTGCCAATTCTGAAAGTAACCACACATCCCCCACCATAGACACATTACTTACTGTATGGACACTACATTCAGCACTGCCAAACATACAGGAGAATACAGCGCACTACATGCCTATTACATCCAATGCATCACAGGTGATGTCTCCTCTGATGTAAACCTTCTCTTTCCTCATCTTCTCCATTAAGCCCATGACAACTTCTTCAGCTGCTTCTTGTCTCTGCAGAGTTTTTCACACAGACATCTTAGGTTCTTCACTTTTCTATCATTCTCCCCCTCCTGGTTCCCCAACAGTGTCATCCTGCTGCTACGCCCAATACTGTGGCCCCTGTGTATTTCCATGCTATCAAATGCTATACTGCAGAAATAACATAATGATAATGCTCCCCAAAAGTGCCCCTATTATTAGTAGTGCCCTCCATATTGTGCCAATAAATGCCAACCATAGTGCACCCAGTAGTACTGAAGCCTCTCTATAGTGTCCCTAGTATTAATAAGGCCTTCTTGTAGTGCCCTCAGTAGTATTAAAGCCTCTTTATAGTGCCCCCAGTAGTTATAATACCCACTTCTGGTAGCTATAATACTCCCTATAGTGCCCCAGTAGTTACTGTATAGGGCATGGTCAGCAATGCAGGTCACAGCCTCTTCTGGTCTGTGGCCTGAGTTCCCGGCTTCTCATAGGCCTCAGGCCTAGTGGTCTATGAGAAAGAACAGCGGGGCAGGGAGCCATTGGCTCCCGTGTCCCGCCTCGGTGGTTCAACTGTATCGCTGTTGGCCAGCACATTTGTGGCCTGGGACCTCATGCCCCGAATGTTTCGACCTAGCAATGGCCCTGCTCAAGTGGCTTCAAAATCTGCAACCAAGATGGTCTACTTAGGAAGAACTTTTCTAGAATGACATAAGACAATATGATCCAGGCTGGAAGGGAGGGGCATAGGTGGCAGTCAAAACCAGGACCAAACCTGAAGATCCAGGACCTTAATGCAAGTGGGGAAAAATGGGCCATACCTATAATTCACCACTTATAATAATGGTTGACCTATGTGGAAGAGGAGGCTTTGGGCTCCGTCACGCACCAGACCTCAGGTGTGATGGCCACCTCTGCCCTCTTATAGGTCCCACCCTGCCCCGGTGCCTGAGAAAATTCATTATTATAATTATTATAAATGGCAAATGGTAAATGGTAGGTGAGGTCCTTTGCATTGGGTTTAAGTTATAGCTCTGGGGAACGGTGTGGGGCCTGGTGTGTTACCGCATGAGTGGCTTGTCGCTGGTATTATAACAACATTACTGAGGTGAATAGATTTTTCTCTGTGTTCAGGGTATCATCTGGGATTATTGATCGTACTGCCCATTTGGAAAAGAAAAGGGGATGGTGTCTCCTTGGCTTCTTCTTCTTTAAAAGACCCCAGGGATCACGTGCACAACGCTTTGTCATTATGATGAATGATGAGGAGACTCTGGTATGGGCTTCTCAGCTATCAAGAAAGGAAATCCTATAATTCAGATGCTTCACGTGGCTGGTGAATTATCAATATAGTATGGACAAGACAAGATATTATTAGATTGACAATTTTCATTGCTGCTTTGGCTTGGAGGTCCACTAAGCAAAATGGAGAGCCGTTCTACATGTAAATGCCCTAATATACTGGCTATAAGAACCTGCACAAAGGACAGGACAGCTATGGAGAAATAAATTCCAGGAGTGACCACTGACAAACTACATTATGGACTGATGTTTAGGATGGTCTACAGCAGTGGTCTCCAACCTGTGGCCTTCCATTTGTTGCAAAACCTCAACCCCCAAACATGCCCTGCATCTTTAATTGGGCCGAGCACCTGTGTGGCCATCACATCACCAGTAGGACCAGAGTAGGGCCTAAAGGTGAGAAAAAATACAGAGTAGAGTACAAAAGAGGCTGCTTTTTCTGCCGTGTAGGTGCTATCATCATGTTGGACAGTGCCATGTGCTGACATGGGGAGATAATGAATATTGTGGGGTGGAGGGGTGGACGGACCCACTCATGAGACCCACCAAGGTGTTAAACAGGCCCTGATGACCAGGACCATTTTGAATCCCCAGGGAAATGCTTTTTGTAACATGTTTTTGCAGGTTTTGAAAGGTGAGCTGGTTAATTGTACTATTACTATGAAAGTCTGCTACCTGTGAGAATGCTTTGTGCTAATACTGAGGACTGTACCTTCTGCTGGTAGACTTGTGTTAAATCAAGTAGCTGGGTATACATTGAACCATAATAGGTTATGTGCACACTTAGGACCCTCACAGATTGTCAAAACAAAGGACCTTCAAGACCACAGCCCAGACCTCCTAAGTGTCCCCCTTTTGGAGAGGCAGTGCCTACTTTTGACCCAAATCCTCCTGTCCTTGTTTGCTCTGCAAATGTCCCTCTTTTTAATCTTAGGTATAGATTTACATTATTACTGTATATTTACAATATTGATCCAGAAAGTGTTTGTCTGGTTCCTATTTGTATATTAGAGTCCACCTTGTATATTATCTCATTATTGGATACAATTAGGATTTTAGAAATTTCTATGTTCGGATAATTTTTCGCACTTCTTTTGTAAAAGAAAACTGATAGCGTATAAATATGCAGGAAAAATGCTTCTTTCACACAGTGAACCATAAGTGTCCATCTTTGACTATCCAAAAAGTTGGGAGGTATGACAGCCAGAAGTAGTTTGAAAGGAGCAGTAGTCATACATGCAGTCTGGGGGCAAACTCTTTAAGGAGCACCTGTCCACAAAATCCACCCTATTAAACCATACATCTGGCTCGGTAGCGTTGATCCCGTGGATTAAAACAATGCCTGTCTGGTGAAAATTGGTTGCGGTGATCCCGAGTATGATTGTATGAATAAGGAGTTCAGTGCACAGAGGGGAGTGGCCAGTGCTGACAACTGAGGAGCTGAGCTGAGGCTAGGCTCCTCCCCTCAGAACAGTTAAGCCCTCATTCACACAAAGAACACAAGTCTTTTTTTCTCAGGATTGCCATAACTGATTTTCACAAGACTAGTATCATTTTAATCAGCGGGGTCAACCCTACCAGGTAGTATATCTGATTTAATACGGTCGATCTTGCTGAATGGTGCCCTTTAAGGAGGTCCATTGACCCACCACATGTACTAAATTGCTGAATTACCCAGAGAAAATGCCTACCAAGACTGGAAGAACAGACAGATGTTATCCTGGGTTAGACTTAAACCTAAGATCCCGATGCGGCAAAGAGATATATACCTATTTCTAGCAATTTGTGTTCCTGTACTTTAATTGAAGGATGCCTTTAACTACAACTTAAAGATGTGAGTTGAGACAGTAAGTAAAACACTACCAGCTGGGGTTTCTGAATTAATAGACTGCAAGCAGGCAGAGGGTTAAATATTGATTAACTTTCCCTTTTGTAAATTGATCCTGTTGAACCACAACCCTGTGCTGAGCAAACCGAATACTCCCCCTCCTCTGCAAACCATAGCACTATCCCTGGTGGACCACCACTCCCCACCACCCCCTCCATGTGGTCTGAAGCATTTCTCTGCATTAAGGTAATGCAGAGATTCAGGATGCCTGGATAAAAGGCTGATTAATGGACATGCCGCCACCCTCCCCATCTGTCACAGCGCCATGCCTGGGCTGAAGCCTCACCCTTTACTTGTCCTGCACACTTCTTAATGCAGGGTGGGGACGGTTGCCAGCGCCCTGCTTCGCTCTTAGCTGCAGATCTGGCTCATCCTCACATTGAATGCAGATATCCCCCCTGCAGCTTCTAAGATATCTTGAAATTGCTGCATTTGGCATCATTACATTCTGACGTCTCACATTGTACTTGATAAGAAGGACGCACTGTACTTGTCGAGTCAAGAATATTATTTGCAGGGATAATTCCCTGTCTACACTCAGATGGTAGACAGTGTATTGGTTATTGCACATCATATTGCTTTCTCGCACCAGGTTAATTCTCGCCTTCGGGCGGATGGTACAAATTAGGGTCTCGCATATACTTGAGGTGCTCCCCCTACTAATACATTTCTTTATTTCATCCTATTACTGTATATCCCACGCTCCTGTTTGTTTTCTCCAAAGCCACCCAGTTGTATAACCAGAAAAGGGCTGTCTGGACATGTGGCTATGGTTCTGGATGAGAAAGGGGCTCCAACAAGCCACCCTGCCTTGACCAAGGTTACATCAGTAAAGGAAAGGCATGCTGTAGCTAACCCTTCCTTGTATGTGAAAAGGGTAGTATGAGTCTGACCTCCTGGGCCTGTAGAGAAGCAGAGGCCTGTGAATGTCTAGACCACCCATGAGGAACAGCATGGAGCTAGGAGTTAAAAATCAGAATTGAAGGGAACATTTCAGCTGTTTCTCAGTCCCTAAACCTCCACCTCTGCCTGGTACACAACTAGAGATGAGCAAATTAATTTATACAACGCAGTTCTATATATGCATAGTGTGGTGTAAATGATAGCCGTGCCCTCTAATAATAGTCTTAGCGCTCTCCTGAACTGCTGAGTGTCTTGTGTCGTTCTGCTGAGTAGCTGCCTCCAGTCTAATTAAAGATTAAATACATAAAGGAAGGAAATGTCATTTTTTTTTACTACGGTCTGATTTCGGGAAGTCAGCAGAGCTGACCTTATCTCCTCCTGCATCGTATAGGTGAACCCTTTCAACCTTTCCAAGACATTGTTTTTAAGCGCCCGCTCCTTGCTGCCCGCAGCCTCTGGCCGTGCTGCCAGTAGGACTGCAGTGGTGGCTGCATTATCAGCGTCTGCAGTGTAGTCAGGACTTGGCATCAGACACAGTAGAGCAAGCATAGCCAAGGGTGGATATCTCCAGCAATCAGACCATATTTAAAAAGTTATATGCAGGTGACTGGAGTGTCACCAGTTTGATCGTGGATGATCAAGGCCACAGCGGGCCACCAGGATAGTTGCCCAATACCGATTACAAAAAACAAAGATATCGTAGGTCAAGTGATGTCACATGGGCTAGGCTAAGTCGCAAGAAGGCCGCGGTGCTACTGTGAGTGCTGGTGCCTTCACAAATAGCTGGTCAGCAGGGGTCCCAGGTATAAAAGTCCTGGACAACCCCTTTTTAAAGACCATATCTGTGTTTTAGTATCTCCCATAGACCAAAGCTAGAGAAGAGTCGGAGCAAACCCTGTGCTTGAGCTATAACTGCCAGTGAAGTAAGTGGGCACCGCCATGATGTCATGTTACACATGGCTAATATGCTATGTTCACACTTGCTAATTCTCCAGGAACGTCCAGGAGGCTCCTGAAAAAAGGAGAGACCTCGTGGACTCCACCATTAGATGCGGACTGAGAACCCAAAGTGCATTGGGCAGGGGTGACATATAAAATGGGTAGAGCACTGTACACATGGGTTGAACTCAAAGGCTGGGGCTCTGTACAAAGGAAACATGTCCACTGCAGGAAAATTTTCAGCAGCGTGCTTGGCATGCCCTACTCAATATTCTCCTGCAGCACAACTTGTATATGTTGGCAAGTACGGCCATGTTATACAGGTTGTGCTGGACCTCAGCCGTTTACCCAACCACAGCCAGTGCTGTGCGTCATTTTGGCATCCATCATGGTGGTATGTATAGGCATACCTTTTTCTTTTTTCAACTAAGCATCATAAACAATGGAGACCTATGGTTACGGTATATACAGTGGCATAAGTCGGAGGCTTCCATTGGGCACAGAGTCTTACTGCAATGGAATATAATAAATGGCATAATGTACGTCCTGTAGAGCCATGCCACGTAGATGCCATTGGGTTCTTGGACAGAGGGCTTAGCCTTGGCTGGTCCCATTGCTTTGTTATAGGATGATGCTCCTCTACTGAGGAACTGCATTATGAGCAGGTAAGGGAGTGGTGAATTGCCCCAAGGGTCCCGGGAGGTGCAAACACCAGGCCCTTTGGTCTTGGCTATCAAACCCCAGCATTAGAATGGTGGCACATCTTTTCTAGGTGATATGTCTTCAACAAAAAATGCGGAGCAATTCCTAATAATGTTCTATAAGACAGATGGTTATTTCATCCCATTACTCCATAATGGACAGTTGGATGCCATAGTACGAGGTGAGTCACCCGCTGAGTGGTCTGTGATGAACACCATTGACTGATTCCCTACTTTACATGACATCTCAATCCAGAACCAGAGCTCATCTATATAATGCCTAGCATGGTTGAGTCCTCCTGAAAATTCATCATGGACTACAGAATATCTCCTACAGCAAACCACAGCCGCCGAGCGAGCAAGGTAAGGATCTGATGCAGTTGTCTTGGAGAGACTGTGAGCTCTAACGCTTCCTTGACCAAACAGTTAGAAGTACTTTGACCAGTCAAAGAACAGGAAGCATTATAAAAATCACAGCAGAAGATGGTAAGTGGCGATATGTGTACCCTTGAAGCTTAATATTGATAACCTATCCTCGGGATAAGTCAACAATATGACATCGGGGAGGGTCTGACTCTCAGCACTCCTACTGATTAGCTGTTTGAGGATCTTACATGGCAGCTTACCAAGCACAGCACCGTCCATTGGTCAGTGGCCGTGCTTGGTATTGCAGTGCTCCTGCAGCACCATGGCCAACTCGAACAGCTGATGGGTGGTGGTGCTGGGAGTCAGATCCCCATCAATCTGATACTGATGAGCTATCCCAAGCATAGGTCATCAAAATCTCAGTCAATCCCTTCAATGATAAACAGCTAACAGGGGACCTAGGACCCCCACTGTTTAGCTACAATCTGTGGGGGAACCCAGAAGCAAGCGTTCAATTTCTTTGCAGCTCCCCTACAGGAGAAATGAAGCATTACAAAGCTATGATTGACATTTTACTGTCCGTTTAATGGAGATGCAACAGGTGGCCATTCGCTCTGAGTAATAGATGTAGCTCCTGGACCCCCCTGGTAGATTAATTTTAAAGTAGAATTTGTAGACTGGACATCCCCTTTTAATGTCAAGTCGAAAGAATGTAAAGTAAGTAAACCATATATCTAATATTAATTAGACGCATGATTATACATCATTGCAAATTCCCACCATTAGAGTTATGGGAGAGAAGGGCTGGACACTTGAAGAACATGGTAATATGGCTGCTAACATAGAGCAATAGTTCATTGCACAGTAAATGCAGATAGCACCTATACAATATTCTATATAATATCGTATAATGTCTTTTAGGCAAGCTCTGTGTAAAATACACTAATGTACTTGAGCCATGTCATGCACTGTGGCAAGTAAAGAGTCCTTCTTGTTTTTTTATAGAAGGAAATGGGTCCATTCCTTATCTAAACTGCTCGGAACATATGTAGGTTGGGCATGAATGCAGCGATGCATGAGGAAGGTGGTATCAGGACATGTGTGATTTCATGGCAGCAGTGTACTGGGTGACTAAACATGGGTGGTGGGTGCTGAAGAACATAGATTAAGACATAGGACCTCTCTGGGAAGAACATCCACCGTTCTGGGATCATGCAGTTTCCAGATCAGAAGGAACTTCTTACAATCCATAGTCAATGCTCTGCAGAGAAAGAGAACAGCCCTTGTCCACGGGGTTGAAGTATCATTGAGTATGACAAGGGCAGCATGCACATAGTCACATTCAGTCTAAATCTTACACTGCAGCAAGGCACGATTTGCAAAAAACATGTGAAGTGCATGCTAGGTCATATGCAAAGTGTATAGGAAGGTATGAAAGCAAGTATTGTATTAAAAGATTAGCTTGGAGAGAAGATTTCTCCCTCTGAGCACCTACCAGAACAGCTATCTGCTGCACACTGCAAGGGGGGAGGGGTAGGCAGCACACTAAACCAAGGAAAGCTCACGCCACGTGTAGAGCAAGAACAACCACTCCCATCCTACAGCGGCAGATCAATCAGGGAGCAGAGAGCCAGTTCCTGCCGTGTTAGCTTCTCTTCCCTGGATATATAAAGGGAAGCCGAGAGCAAATTCTGCGCTGTGAGCCACACACACCAGAAAGTCTTCCAGCATGAGCTACTCTCTGGAAACACTAGGTAGCCCCTCTTATAGGAGGATGGCTGAGATCAGGACCAGCTATGCAAGGACAAGCAGTTCTCCATCCAGTGGTTTCAGGTCTCAGAGCTGGTCCAGAAGCACCCCAAGCACTATTTCCTCCTCCTATAAGAGAAGCAACCTGGCAGCGCCCAGAGGGTTCAGCTCCGGTGACAGTTTGGATTTCGGTCAGTCCTCTGTCTACAACGGGGACTTCAAGCAAGTCCGATCCAGCGAGAAGGAGCAATTGCAAGGACTCAACGATCGTTTTGCTGGTTACATCGAGAAAGTCCATTACCTGGAGCAGCAGAATAAGGAAATTGAGGCAGAAATTCAGGCTCTAAGGCAAAAGCAGAGCGGATACAACCAGTTGGGTGACATCTATGAACAAGAGCTGAGAGAGTTGAGGTCTAACTTGGAACACGTCAACCACAACAAGGCTCAGATCCTTTTAGACTCTGAACACCTAGAGGAAGACCTCCAGAGGCTGAAGGACAGGTATGAAGATGAGGTCCGAGTTAGGGATGAAACAGATTCCAACATCAGGGCCATGAAGAAGGACATTGAGGACACGTCCTTGGTAAAGGGGGAGTTGGACAAAAAGGTGCAGTCCTTGCAAGAAGAGATTGCCTTCCTCAAGAACAACCATGAAGAAGAAGTCAATGAGCTATTAGCTCAGATCCAGGCCTCCCATATCACAGTAGAAAGAAAGGACCTCCAGAAGACAGATTTGGCCTCTGCCTTGAGGGAAATCCGCTCTCAGCTAGAAGGGCATTCCAACAATAACATGGTGCAGACGGAGGAAGTCTTTAAAAATAGGTATGCAAAGCTAACAGAAGCTGCAGAACATAACAAAGAAGCCATCAGGTCTGCCAAAGAGGAGCTAGCAGAATACAGAAGGCAACTACACACCAAAACCGTAGAGCTGGAATCTGTCAAAGGAACCAAAGAGTCACTGGAGAGACAGTTGAATGACATCGAGGAGAGACACAACCATGACTTGACCAGTTACCAGGTAAGCGAACTCAATAAATTGGAGATTGGGACTATGAGACCATGGGAAGGAGTTGTTCTGGGATGAACTGAAGATGGGAGACTAGAAACAATTGTTGGGAGTTAGAAGTTATCACAAGTGAGTTTTTAGATCTGTGCTCCATCTGTAGATTAGGAAGGAGTTGTCCATGGTGCTAGAATCAATTGAAGATGGTTTTTTTTTTCCAGTTGGGGCTATGGGAATGAGATGTCCATGTGTTAGAACTAATTGTCAGGAGTTTAAAGGGAACCTGTCACCAGGATTTTTTGCATAGAGCTGAGGACATGGGTTGCTAGATTGCCGCTAGCACATCCGCAATACCCAGTCCCCATAGCTCTGTGTGCTTTTATAGTGTGGACAAAAAAAACGATTTGATACATAGGCAAATTAACATGAGATAAGTCCTGTCCCTGACTCATCTCATGCAGAGGACTCATCTCAGGTTAATTTGCATATGTATCAAATCAGGTTTTTTTACACAATAAAAGCACACAGAGCTATGGGGACTGGGTATTGCGGATGCGCTAGCGGCCATGAAGCAACCCATGTCCTCAGCTCTATGCACAAAATCCTGGTGACAGGTTCCCTTTAAACTTATCAGATCTGGGTTTTAGATTCATACTCTATAGGTAAGGGATTGGGAAGGAGTTGTCCATGGTGCTAGAATCAACTGAAGCTGATTCTTGCAGTTGGGACTATGGGAAGGATTTGTCCAGGGTGCTAGAAGCATGTGAAGCTGGTTCTAAGGAGTTGTCCATGGTGCTAAAAGCAACTAAAGCTGATTTTTGCAGTTGGGACTATGGGAAGGAGATGTCCATGGTGCTAGAAATAATTGTCTGGTGTTACAGATCACAAGTGGGTTTTGGATCTGCTATAACATAGTCGTTTCTGGATAGCTGACAATCACTTACCTTTTGCCTTTCAGCTGTAGTGATTTCCCCAGGGTCCTAGGGTGGGATCTCCTGTGGGTGTGTTATAGGTGACACATGTCTATGACAAGAGGGTGCAGGGTTTGCAAGTTCTGCATTAACACGTGTAGGGGGTGTGGTGCAGATTGCTTTAATGACGCAGTGTGATTCCTTCTGTGGGGGAGTGACGCAGTGTGGCTGGGTGTGGCGCAATGACAATGCATGCCGTCTGTTTGCAGGGGGGTGGGGGGCTCAGTGCTATGGTTCTCGGGGGGACCTGCTTAGATTTTGCTGCAGTGAGTTTGTGCAATTAGGCGTCTAATACAGGAGGAGTGGCTGTGCGTGCTGCAGTATGACAGTGCCCATGTCTACAGCTGCTGCGGGAGGAGATAGAAGTCACTGGAGGTCGTATGACAGCTCAGCACTAAATAACTCTCTCCTGACGTTTTAACCCTTCCTCCTGTAGGAAACCATCCAACAGCTGGACAATGAGCTGAGAGGAACAAAATGGGAGATGTCCCGTCATCTGAGAGAATACCAGGATCTGCTCAATGTCAAGATGGCTCTGGATATAGAAATTGCTGCATACAGGTACAAGGGCAGAGCCAGCAGAATATTAATAGCACTGCAGAGAGCGCAGCTAGCAGAAGGAAAACTTTCTCATCCCACAGCGAGGGAAGCAATGGCAACCAATCAGACAAAATACTAGTACTAACCAAATGTCAGCCCGTGCAGTAGGCAAGCAAGATGAGGGGTCTCCATCCAGTAGGCAAGCAAGATGAGGGGGTCTCCATCCAGTAGGCAAGCAAGATGAGGGGTCTTCATCTAGTAGGCAAGCAAGAGGAGGGGGTCTCCATCCAGTAGGCAAGCAAGAGGAGGGGGTCTCCATCCAGTAGGCAAGCAAGATGAGGGGTCTCCATCCAGTAGGCAAGCAAGATGAGGGGGTCTCCATCCAGTAGGCAAGCAAGATGAGGGGTCTTCATCCAGTAGGCAAGCAAGATGAGGGGGTCTCCATCCAGTAGGCAAGCAAGATGAGGGGTCTTCATCCAGTAGGCAAGCAAGATGAGGGGTCCCGTGCAGTAGGCAAGCAAGATGAGGGGTCTTCATCCAGTAGGCAAGCAAGATGAGGGGTCTTCATCCAGTAGGCAAGCAAGATGAGGGGTCTTCATCCAGTAGGCAAGCAAGATGAGGGGTCTCCATCCAGTAGGCAAGCAAGATGAGGGGTCTCCATGGAGTAGGCAAGCAAGATGAGGGGTCTCCACGCAGTAGGCAAGCAAGATGAGGGGTCTCCATGCAGTAGGCAAGCAAGATGAGGGGTCTCCATGCAGTAGGCAAGCAAGATGAGGGGTCCCCGTGCAGTAGGCAAGCAAGATGAGGGGTCCCGTGCAGTAGGCAAGCAAGATGAGGGGTCTTCATCCAGTAGGCAAGCAAGATGAGGGGTCTCCATGCAGTATGCAAGCAAGATGAGGGGTCTCCATGCAGTAGGCAAGCAAGATGAGGGGTCTTCATCCAGTAGGCAAGCAAGATAAGGGGTCTCCATGCAGTATGCAAGCAAGATGAGGGGTCCCCACCTGAACATAATCCTAGCTTTTCTTCAAGCGGTTGCCAAGTCATTAACTAGTAAAAGTATGGAAGTCAAAAGTTACAAATACATGCCCATACCCTACCCGGAGGGAGGGGGGGGGGGGGGGGGGCTGCGGGTGACAGGAAGATTTAGCATGGGGGATCATATAAAAGGAAAAAAGGAAAGGCTTGAGCCCATGTGCTTATCATTATTCACAACTGCTTTATAGCACTATGAATGGTGCAGTTTAGTAAAGCCATGCACTGGGTTACCAAACTGAAGATGAGTTGAGTTTGTCATTGACACTGCTCCTTTATGTGTGTTTTCAGCAAGTTATTACAAAAGGACCAGGTAAATGACAAATTCAGTCTGCTACATCCGTATACTCAGTTGCAATAAATGGTTGCCATACAGTAATTGACGCATGTTCACCAATCTCGTGGTAGGTCTAGTTGTTAAATAGCTGAATAGGTCATTTTATAGAGTTTGTGCGCATGACCCAAAAAGGTTCAGGGCCTGGTAATAGTAACTGATCATATAGAAGATTCCCTGTAATAGTAAAGAAGTGAATTACTTTCTAGTATAGTGTTTTATATTTATTCTCTCTAAAGGGAGTCTGTCAGCAGTTTTGACCCTGCTAAACTGCTGCCAGCACTAGGTAGGGGCTGGAGAGAGCAGGGTAAAAATAACTTTTGTGGAGCTTTTATTATCAGGAGTAGTGTGAATATGAACATTTTGTTATCTGGCTGCAAGTGACCAGGGGGCGGAGCCAAGTGATTTCTGCATTGAGCTGCTTCACAACTCCTCCCCACTGCTGTGAATGAAAGCTGTATCATCCAACCAGGAGACCACTACAGCTGTCACTCAGAGCAGAGGGGAGGGGCTGAACAAAAAGTTCATATTCACAGTACTCCTGATAATAAAAGTTATGCTCTCTACCTAGTGCATGGTTAAAACTGCTGATAGACTCCATTCAAAGGTTTCAGCAGTTAAATTAACATTTCAGAACACTGTTCTTGCTAGTGTACACTTCAAGAGGGCATGACACAAGAACAGTTCCATAGAACTATCCAGTTTGTCTGGAATATTCCTTTAAAATGATATGTCAAAGGGGTAAAGGGATCCTATCAGGGCAAATTACACCCCTAAAGCACCACCTCAGACATATTCTGGTGCAGGCACAGTAAGGGGAGGTCTACTGACCTTTTCAGCACAACCTTCATTATTCTTTTTTTAGACAATATGGCAATTAATAAAAGGTATAGTGACATGTTGAGAAAACAAATCTGCTACAGTATCAGTCTGTGGTCTTTCTTCCAGGTGCTAGTAGTAGTTTTAACAATTCTTCTCTTTTCTCCATAGAAAACTCCTGGAGGGAGAAGAAACCCGCTTCATCTCATTCTCTAGCCTACCTTCAGGACCTTCAGCTCCACTCAGACAAGCACCTATTACTATAACCTCCACCAGGGTACAGCAGTCACGAGCAGAGCCTCCTAGAGTCAGAGTCCAACACAAGTTTGTTGAGGAGATCATTGAAGAAACCAAAGTTGAAGATGAAAGGTCAGATCTGGAAGCAGCATTGGCTGCTATGGCAGAAGAGTTTGCATCAGGGCTGCTGGGGGAAGAAGAGCAACAGGAAGATGAAGGTGAAGGTGAGGAGGAAAAAGAAGAGGAGGTTGAAGAGGAGATTGTGGCAGCTGTAGAATCTACTGTACAGGCAGCAGCTCCTGGGGAGGAAGAGGAGGGAGAGGAAAAGGAAGAGGAGGCAGAGGAAGAAGAGGGGGGAAAGGGGGATGAAGAAGCAGAGGAGGAGGGAGAAAAGGGTGAGGAAGAAGAGGAGGAAGGACGCAAAGCAGAGGACGAGGTAGAAGAAGGCGAAAGAGAGGAAGATGAAGAGAAAGTAGAAGAGGAAGCAGCAGAGGAGGAAGAAGTGAAAGCAGAGGAAGGAGAAGAGGAAGGGGAGGGAGAAGGAGAAGAAGAGGAAGGAAAGACAGAAGAAGATGAAGGTGAAAAGGGAGAAGATGAGGGGGAGAAAGAAGAAGAAGGAGCAGAAGAAGCAGAAACAGAGGTAGAAGGTGGGGAGGGAGAGGCAGAAGAAGTAGATGCTGGAAAAGAAGGAGAGGAGGAAACAGAGGAGGCAGAAGATGAGAAGGAGGCAGAGGGTGAGAAGGAGGCAGAAGATGATCAGGAGGCAGAAGCGGCAGAGGAAGAGGCTGCTGAGGAGACACAAGAAGATGAAGTAGTAGAGGAGCCTTTTGTGGAGACTAAGATTGTAAGGGTAAAAGCAGCAGTGCAGGAGGCAGAAGTAGAGGAAGCTCAAGAGGAAGCAGAGGAGGAGAAAGAGGGTGGTGATGAGGAAGAGGGAGAAAAGGGAGAGGAAGAATCAGCAGAGAAGGCTGGAGAAGAAGAAGTAGATGGGGAAGCAGTTGAAAGCTCGGAGCAACAAGAAGAGAAAGCAGGAACAGATGAGAAAGAAAAGGAAGAGGGAGAGGAAGAAGAGGCCAAAGCAGAGGAAGAATCTGGTGAGGATAAAGAAGCTGAAACAGGAGAGGAAAAGGCAGAGTCCCCTGAAGAGAAAATTGTAGAAGAGATTATCCCGGCATCTAAGGCAGCTTCTGTGGGAACTGAGAAAGAGGAAGAAAAAGAACAAGAAGAAGAAAGCAGCCCCAGGGATGACGGGAAGGAAGATACTGCAGTAAATGGAGATGTACAAGAAGAAAAGGAAGAGAGTGAAGAGAAAGGTGTAGTCACCAATGGTCTCGATGACAGCCCATCAGAGGACAAAGACAGCAAGAACCAGCAAACTGTTATCATAACCAAAAAGATTGAGACCACAACCAGCGAAGGTGAAGATGGAACCAAGTACATTACAAAGTCTGTGACAGTCACCCAGAAGGTAGAGGAACATGAAGAAACTATCCAGGAGAAGTCCGTGTCCACAAAGAAGTTGGAAAAAGTCACTTCACATGCAGTAAAGGAAGTTAGAGAAGATAAGTAAAGACATAGTCATAGCATTTCCAGCAAGCAGCAGGACTGAAAAGCCATACGATAAACTGCATGTAAGGTGACAGCTTCTAACGGGCTTATAGCAGAAGGGGTTCTCTCGTGGGGTGGGGGCTCCAGACACTGTATTATTACCTGTGCAATACTCCGGGGCTGGGAAATGCATGCAAGCTAGAGATGTGTCCCTCCCACACAACTTGGGGAATTCACAAACAAAATCAAAAAATCCCAAAAAAATACAATTCAACCCACTGCATGATTTGTCAAGAAAAGGACAGAAATGAGAATTTCCTAATTTGCTGTGGGTCTGGGTGAAGATTTTGAGATCCTTGAGAGTCCTGAGATGAAATATGCAAAAAGAACCAACTGAGCCAAAAAGGAAGGTGGGATGGGACCATGAAACGGATGTTTTCTCGCCTTAATACAAGAAACCTATCCTTATGTTTACCTCACTGGTGCAATTAATATAGACCGCAGGTCATGGGAGAACCTGAAGGAGCTATAACACAACCTGCTGTCAGTTTATGTCAAAGCAAAACCTTGCTCAATAAAAGATCATATTGGAAATCTATCATGTGTGTCTTCTTCTAGCTGGAGTTTACCATGGATGCAGCTCTTTAAAGGGGTATTCTGGTAATCTGACGTTATTCCCTGTCCACAGGATAAGGAATAACTATTACTGTAGATTGGTGGGGATGGGGGTCATGAGACTGCTGGAGACAGCCGAGTACAGCCCACGGCTATTTCCAGAACTTCTTAAAAGATGAAAGGAGCAGCAGTGCCCATTCTCAACCAACTTACATTCATTTTGAGGGTATGGGACCTCCATTCTCATGATTGGTGGGGGTACCAGTGGTAGGACCCCCACCGATCTAATAGATACCCCCTATTATCCTGTGGATAAGGGCATAACTTCAAATTACTAGAATACCGCGATAACGGATTGAGCTGGTCCAGGGGTGCACCTAGCCTTTCTGCTGTATGAGGCGAAAACAGAAACTGTGCCCCCCCCCCTTCCCAATGCCAGTTTCTTAACCTAACCTCTTCACTTCAGCTGCCCCTTTCTTGCCCCTACCTGATGCTGCCTGAGGCGATTGTCTCACCTGGCCTCATTGGTGGTGCACCCCTGAGCTGGTGGTACCTATCATTTCATCAAATGTTTAATGTGTTTGGGACCCAGGTGCTCAGACCCCACCAATCGCTGAAGCTAAGCTGAGCAATGCGCCACTTCAGCTGCATACAGACTCATAGGGGGAGATTTATCAAAACTGGTGTAAAAGAAAATGGGCTTAGTTGCCCATAGCAACCAGTCAGATTCCACCTTTCATCTTCCAAAGGAGCTCTGAAAAATGGTGGACTCTGGTTGCTATGGGCAACTAAGCCGGTTTTCTTTCAAACCAATTTTGATAAATCTCCCACGTAGACCTTCTAAGGAGCCATACATCACGCATTCGATTCTCTGAGGAAATCTGGTCACAGCTGATGAGGCCTAGCACTCAGCTTAACGCTTCTGCTCTGCGTATCAGCTATTGTTAGGGGTCTCAACACCCGGACCCTCAGTATTCAAAAACATCTGATATCTCACTATGACATGTCAACATGTACACCTTAATGCGAATGCGTGCTCCTATATACAGGTCAATCACCACATTGAACAGAGCCACAATGGCACCCCTAGACGTCTCGGGGTACTACTGCACCTCTCTACACTGATTTCATACAGAGGGTTGTCTGTTCCATCAGACGCCATATTACTGAAGACATTGGGAGATATTTATCAAAACTGGTATAAAGTAGAACTGGCTTAGTAGCCCATAGCAACCAATCAGATTCCACCTTTCATTTTTCAGAACTCCTTTGGAAAATGAAAGGTGGAATCTGATTGGTTGCTAGGGCCAATTAAGCCAGTTTTCCTTTACATCAGTTTTGATAAATCTCACCCATTCTCTCCTGGAGTCATTATCATTGCTTTACTTTGTCACCCACAAGCCTCATGTGTCAGCAGCCGGAGACCCTTTAGCTATCACCACCACTGGTGCCTCTCCCTAGAGGAGAATGGGGGTTCCATGTCCACCGTTTGAATGGAGCAGTGGTCGTGCATGTCCACTGGAACCAATCAAGCACTCGGCTAGCTTCATCAATCCCATCACTATCTCTTCATTCAAATCGGGGACATGGAACCCCTCTTCTGGTGATTGTTGGGGGTCCCCGTGGATAGCTGATATGTTATGATGCTGGGAAAATCCTTTTAATGTCTGACTTGGCAATTTGATGGCAGAAAGTTGATAAAATCTAAATAATGTTTTTTTTTTTTCCAATGCAATTTTAGTGCCGTTAGAATTTCTGTAGCCAATCATTGCTCAATCCATTGGATTTACCAAATATGAATTAAAGGGGATGTCTGGTTTAGAAAACCCACTGACTACCCTGTTGTTGGAAAAGATAATACGGAGGATTTCTCATTTGAAATCTCCATTAAGTGTCAGAGAAATTGCACATCTGTGCATTTCATGGACAGCTTATTGACTCCAAGAGTGAATGTTTAATATTTCTTATCACCTATGGTGGCGCTGCATGGAAATGTAATGCTTGCTGCCAGGTTCTCTTACAGATTACAGCTTAAAGCGGTTCTCCAGGAATTAAGAAAATGAAAATACCTAAATATTACTTTATTAGAAATACCTTTCATTAGTTATAATGGCTCATTTTGTCTGGGGAGCAATCATTAGGCGAAATAAAATGGCTGCTGTCCTACTAGTACACACAAAACCTTTCCTAATCACATAGCAGGACACAGCCACATCCCCACCTCCTCTCTGTACTCCATGTCTCCTCATAAACTCCGTTCCTACAGAGATTCAGCTGAAGATCATATTAAACTGTATTCCGGACCATAACCCCTGACAAGCAGAGGGTAGAGGAGGATGAGGCAGCTCTTTACCTCAGTGCTCTGAAGTAACTTCTACTGCTTTGTGATTAGGACAGGTTTTGTGTGCACTATTAGGACGACGGCCATTTTATTTATCCTAATGATTGCTCCCCAGACAAAACGAGCCATTATAACTAATGAAAGGTATTTGGGAATATATTTATAATAAAGTAATATTTAAGTATTTTCATTTTGTTAATTCCTGGAGAAGCCCTTTAAGGGAGCTCTTTTAACCCGTTTTAGTATGCAGGCCCATAGTGATCAGCTGATGGCCCCAAGTCCTGCTCCTGGCACCTCCAGCAAACATCTGATTTCCATAGGGAAGATAAGGCCAGCAATGCATTTCCCCTGCATCGGCCACTAGAGGCAAAATGTAGTATTGCATGGCTTACTCCGCCAGATGCTCCTACAAAGTAGGTCTCTGTTATGGCTCATAGAGAAACCCCCTTCTATGACACCCATGTGCCCCAAAAGGGCATATAATTAGGGGTTGTCTTCATTCTTGCAATTGGTTGGAATCCCAGCATTCAGATCCCCACCAGTCTAGTAGTTATCCCCTATCCAATGGAAAGAGTATACAGTGTTACAACTGGAATAGTCCTTTAAAGAGGACCTGTTACCACAAAATGCTATGCAATCTGCAGGCACCATGTTGTAGAGCAGGAGGAGCTGAGCAAATTGATATATAGTTTTGTGGGAATTGAGTAATTGATGGCATTCCCTGTGTAAGTGTGTATACAGAGAGAGTTGTCAGTCACTCATAGCTGTACACTGGGAGGTGTTATCAGTGATTGATAGTATTCTCTGTGTAAGTGTGTATACAGAGATAGCTGTCAGTGACTGATAGCTGTACACTGGGAGGTGTTATCAGTGATTGATAGTATTCACTGTGTAAGTGTGTATACAGAGATAGCTGTCTGTCACTGATAGCTGTACACAGGGAGGTGTTATCAGTGATTGATAGTATTCTCTGTGTAAGTGTGTATACAGAGAGAGTTGTCAGTCACTGATAGCTGTACACAGGGAGGTGTTATCAGTGATTGATAGTATTCTCTGTTTAAGGGAGCATTCACACGACCGTGTTTTTCTTCCGTGTCTGTTCCACACGGGCCTATTTATTTCTATGGGTCGGCAAAAATTGCGGAATGCCTTTCATTGTCATCCGTGTGCTCTCCATTCGTGTGTCCGTTCCTTTTATTTTAGAACATGTCCTATACTTGGCCGCAAATTGCGGTCCGTGGCCCCATAGAAAGTCATTGGTCCGTAAAAAACGAATAGCACACGGAAATGCATCTGTATGTCATCCGTTTTTTGCGGACCCCTGGACTGAAAACATTCTAGGAAACCCCATTTCAGTCCCATTTCAGTTTTTTGCGGACCGTGAAAAACGGATGACACACGGAAGCACCACGTCCGTATTATACGGACTTATGGAACGGAAAGATAACTGAAGACATACAGAGTGTATACAGAGATAGCTGTCAGTGACTGATAGCTGTACACAGGGAGGTGTTATCAGTGATTAATAGTATTCTGTGTGTAAGTGTGTATACAGAGATAGCTGTCAGTCACTGATATCTGTACACAGGGAGGTGTTATCAGTGATTAATAGTATTCTGTGTGTAAGTGTGTATACAGAGATAGCTGTCAGCCATTGATATCTGTACACAGGGAGGTGTTATCAGTGATTGATAGTATTCTCTGTGTAAGTGTGTATACAGAGATAGCTGTCAGTCACTGATAGCTGTACACGGGGAGGTGTTATCAGTGATTGATAGTATTCTCTATGTAAGTGTGTACACAGAAATAGCTGTCAGTCACTGAAAGTTGTACATGGGGAGGTGTTATCAGTGATTGATAGTATTCTCTGTGTATAGTTTCATACAGAGATAGCTGTCAGTCACTGATAGCTGTATGCAGGGATGTGTTATCAGTGATTGATAGCATTCTCTGTGTAAGTGTGTATACAGAGATAGCTGTCAGTCACTGATAGCTGTACATAAGGAGGTGTTATCAGTGATTGATAGTATTATCTGTGTAAGTGTGTATACAGAGATAGCTGTCAGTCACTGATAGCTGTACATAAGGAGGTGTTATCAGTGATTGATAGCATTCTCTGTGTAAGTGTGTATACAGAGATAGCTGTCAGTCACTGGTATCTGTACTTAGGGGAGATGTTATCAGTGATTGATAGAATTCTCTGTATATGTGTGTATACAGAGATAGCTGTCAGTACCGATAGCTGTACATGGGGGAGGTGTTATCAGTGATTGATAGTATTCTCCATGTAAGGGCTGTTTCACATGAGCGGATGCCGTGCGTGTCATCCGCAGTGTGAATGACAGCCAAGCCCCGCTCTGGACAGCAGAGACATGGAGCATTAACATGATTGATAATGCTCCGTGCCTCTCTGTGTTCTTTTTACTACAAAACCACAGTGACAACTTTATCTCACTGTGATTTTGTAGTAAAAAGATCACAGAGAGGCACGGAGCATTATCAATCATGTTAATGCTCCATGTCTCTGCTGTCCAGAGCGGGGCTTGGCTGTCATTCACACTGCGGATGACACGCACAGCATCCGCTCATGTGAAACAGCCCTAAGTGTATATACAGAGATAACTGTCAGTCACTGATAGCTGTACACAGGGAGGTGTTATCAGTGATTGATAGTATTCTCTGTGTAAGTGTGTATACAGAGATAGCTGTCAGTCACTGATAGCTGTACACAGGGAGGTGTTATCAGTGATTGATAGTATTCTCTGTGTAAGTGTGTATACAGAGATAGCTGTCAGTCACTGATAGCTGTACACAGGGAGGTGTTAACAGTGATTGATAGTATTCTCTGTGTAAGTGTGTATACAGAGATAGCTGTCAGTCACTGATAGCTGTACACAGGGAGGTGTTATCAGTGGTTGATCGTGTTCTCTGTGTAAGTGTGTATACAGAGATAGCTGTCAGTCACTGATAGCTGTACACAGGGAGGTGTTAACAGTGATTGATAGTATTCTCTGTGTAAGTGTGTATACAGAGATAGCTGTCAGTCACTGATAGTCCCTCCCCATGTATTGAGAGTTGCTAGTAGTCCTAGGTTAGAAAAAGTAAAAATGTATATAAATAATAAATTTTACTGAATCTTTCCCCATAAAACTATATATTAATCTGCTCAGCTCCTTGTGCTCTATAACATACTGCCTGCAGATTGCACTGTGTTTTGTGGTGAAAATACCTCTAAGGATAAAAAAAAAACAAATCCTACCCTAACGTACCATAAGAACCTGACTGCGGTACTGTGGCCATTGATATGTGGATCTCCCCAGCCCTGCCTGTTACTGTATCCTGTCCCTTATGACTATATCACAGGTTATGGATCCATCTGAAGGCTCCAGCACTAAACAACACGAAGCAGAGGAATCAATCCGAGGTAAATGATCCTGCAGAAATGTTCCTGATGACATTTTAATGGATTTTACCGAATTCTGTTCTGGTTCAGCCAACATAGTGATTTCCTCTAGGTAGATAATGCTAATCACTGATACCTCAAGGTGAAAGACTTCCATTAGTTCCTAATACATTATGACACCGCCCCTTTAATTGGAAAGATATTAAAGGGACATTTATTGACAAGTTGGTTATTTTTCCGTATTTGTGTAGTGATGACACAGTCTACAGCGCTGTACAAAGAATGCACTCGTGCTCCTTCCTGGGGCTGACAGTCTGATTTTCTTTAATTAACCACATGCACACGCAGTCTAGAGCTATTCTATTGTTTCTCGGCTGCTTGCGTTGCCTGATTTTTAATAAAGTATTCAACCGGTTGTCCTGTCTAGATGACCTGATCTGTAAATGATCAGCGATCAGCAATCAGCGGCCACTACAGGAGGAAGGTGGTATTACAAGCCACCTAATTAGTCGATAGAGGGGGTTCCTGGGCAGGGAGTGGGCATTAGTCTATAGCAGCCGCAGGGATCGTAAACCTCCAGGTGTTCTGAAACTACAACTCCCTAAGTGCTCCATTTACTCCTATGGGGGTTAGAAGAACAGCTGAGCATGTTTTCATGCTGGGAGTTGTAGTTTCATAGCAGCTGAAGTGTTGAAGGTTGCAGATCCCTGGTCTACAGTACCCAAGACAGCAGGGGCGGACACAGGCAGCAAAGGGCCCCTGTGCAAAAGATGTACCTGAAGCACACATACAAATATAAACATATATGTGTAAATAAACACATCTTGTGAATATGTTTACAGTATGTATATATATATTCTTTTCATACCAGGTCTCTAACTATACACACCCAGTCCTCGTAATGCCCCCACATAGTAATTATTCCCCCTTTGTGCCAGTACATAGTAGTTATGTCCAGATATGTGCCCCCTCACAGTAGTAATGGTCAGATATGTGCCCCCTCACAGTAGTAATGGTCAGATATGTGCCCCCTCACAGTAGTAATGGTCAGATATGTGCCCCCTCACAGTAGTAATGGTCAGATATGTGCCCCCTCACAGTAGTAATGGTCAGATATGTGCCCCTCACAGTACTAATGGTCAGATATGTGCCCCCTCACAGTAGTAATGGTCAGATATGTGCCCCCTCACAGTAGTAAATGTCAGATATGTGCCCCTCACAGTACTAATGGTCAGATATGTGCCCCTCACAGTACTAATGGTCAGATATGTGCCCCCTCACAGTACTAATGGTCAGATATGTGCCCCTCACAGTACTAATGGTCAGATATGTGCCCCTCACAGTACTAATGGTCAGATATGTGCCCCTCACAGTACTAATGGTCAGATATGTGCCCCTCACAGTACTAATGGTCAGATATGTGCCCCTCACAGTACTAATGGTCAGATATGTGCCCCCTCACAGTACTAATGGTCAGATATGTGCCCCTCACAGTACTAATGGTCAGATATGTGCCCCCTCACAGTACTAATGGTCAGATATGTGCCCCCTCACAGGTTAAAAAAATATACTCACCTAGTTCCTCATGATCACAGTTCAGCCGCTGGCGCTCCGCAGCAGTAGCAGGATGTAGTGTCACACACAGGAGGAGGAGCACAGCAGGTTCCCGGCCGCGCCGCTCCTCCTCATACACAGACCAGCAGTGTGATGTGTGACACTACATCCTGCTACTGCTGTGGAGCCAGGGCTATGTTTAGATTTAATGCTGCCCTAGGTACTTTAGTGCCAGCTTTCTCCCCCCAATGAAGTTTATAGCTGATGGTAAAATGCTCCCTAGGCCTTCAGCTATCCCTCAGGACTCTGTCATACACCTGGACAATTAAAGGACTGACCTGTTGCATGTGCGCTAAGCAGCTGAAGACATCTGTGCTGGTCCCATGTTTTTATGTGCCTGCATCACTGAGAAAAATTATGTTTTATTATATACAAACGGGGGCGTTACCATTACACCTAGAGGCTCCGCTCTCTCTGTAACTGCCGCGTCCTCTGCACTTTAACATGGCCCGGTGGACAGGGAGCGGCAGTTGCAGAGACAGCAGAGCCTCTAGGTGTAATGGTAACGCCCCCGTTGCTCCTAGAGGATAATTTGCATATATTCAAATATTCATTTTTTTCTCTCAATAATGCAGGCATATATGAACATGGGCCCAACACAGACTGGCACTGATGGGTGGCTGTAACACTGCCCTAGCCATTTTACAGGCTAAGGCAGCGCTAACACATATCCACTAGTGCCAGTAACATCACCGGGCTCCCTGCCAGGAGGAAACCACCCCCAAATAGTATCCCCAGTGGTAATAAGGCTCCCTACAGTGCCCTCAGTACTAATAAGGCCTCCCTATAGGGCACCTCTTATAATCTATAAGGCACTTCTATAGAGCCCTCAGTAGTAGTAATGCCTTCCACCACTGCCCACAGTATTTATAATGTTCCCCCCGGAGTTATAATCATCTCTGTAGTGCCCCCATAAATTATAATGCCCGTCCTCTCCCTCCAGTCTTCTATACCATGCAGTCCCATGTAAATAACACCAATTGGCTCCCACCAGTCTTCTATATGATACAGTCCCATGTAAATAACTTATCTTCCTTAGGTCTCTTTCACACGGGCGAGTTTTCCGTGCAGGTGCAATGCGTGACGTGAACGCATTGCACCCGCACTGAATCCGGACCCATTCATTTCTATGGGGCTGTGCACAGGGGCGGGCTGGGCCGGGGGGCAGGGAGGCAATTGCCCCCCAGGCCGCCCTAAATAAACGACCACTGGGCAGCCCGTCTTAAAAAAAAAAATATATATATATATTTTTTTTTTTATTCTTCAGGGCCGCACCGCCGATCATCACCACAGGCGGCGCGGCCCTGGGTGTCATTGCGGCCGTGCTGTGTGCTGTGGGGCAGGGGAGGGAGAGGCGTGTCCCTCCCCTGTTCTTCTGATAGGCCGCAGGCACTAATGCCTGCAGCCTATCAGAGGCCGGCTCAGGCAGCGCAATGACGTCATTATCATTGCGACGCCTGAGCCGGGCAGCACACAGCAGGGAGACAGGCCAGAAGAGGTTTTTTTTTTCTTCTTTGCGGGGGGCTGGCACTATGGGGGGGCTTGCACTATGGGGGGGGGGCTTGCACTATAGGGGGGGCTGGCACTATGGGGGGGGATCTGGCACTATGGGGGGGATCTGGCACTATAGGGGGGGCTTGCACTATAGGGGGGCTGGCACTATGGGGGGGATTTGGCACTATGGGGGGGGATCTGGCACTTTGAGGGAGCTAGCACAATGGGGGGGGGGAACTATAGGGGGAGCTGGCACTATAGGGGGGCTGGAACTATGGGGGAGCTGCAACTATGGGGGAGCTGCAACTATGGGGGAGCTGCAACTATGGGGGAGCTGGCACTATGGGGGGGCTGGAACTATGGGGGAGCTGGAACTATGGGGGAGGCTGGCACTATGGGGGAGGCTGGCACTATAGGGGGGGCTGGTACTATGGGGGGGCTGACACTATGGGGGGGCTGATACTATGGGGGAGGAGCTGGCACTATGGGGGGGGCTTGCACTATGGGGGGGGAGCTGGCACTATGGGGGGGATCTGGCACTATGGGGGGATTTGGCACTATGGGGGGGAATCTGGCACTTTGGGGGAGCTAGCACTATGGGGGGGGCACTATAGGGGGAGCTGGAACTATGGGGGAGCTGGCACTATGGGGGGCTGGCACTATGGGGGGAGCTGGCACTATGGGGGGGCTGACACTATAAGGGGGCTGGCACTATGGGGGGGGCTGGCACTATGGGGGAGGAGCTGGCACTATGGGGGGGGCTTGCACTATAGGGGGAGCTGGCACTATAGGGGGGGCTGGCACTATGGGGGAGCTGGCACTATGGGGGGGCTGGCACTATGGGGGGGCTGGCACTATGGGGGGGGGCTGGCACTATGGGGGGGCTGGCACTATGGGGGGAGGCTGGCACTATGGGGGGGGAGCTGGCACTATAAGGGGAGCTGGCACTATTAGAGGAGCTGGCACTATGGGGGCATTTCTTGCTGGCACATTATGGGGGGGCACCATGGGGGAGAGGAGCACTATGGGGTATCTGGGGGCTCTAAAGGGGCTTTTTTTAAATTATTGGCACATTCTGGGGGGCACTATAGGGGAGAGCAGCACTATGGGGCATCTGGTGTTACTATAGGGGCATTATTTGGGGGCACTATGGGGAAGTGGGGGCTCTAAAGGGGCCTTTTGTATTGGAACATTATGGGGGGCACTATGGCATTTGGTAGCACTAAGGGGGCATTTTTTACTGGCACATTATGGCAGGCACTATAGGGGAGAGCGGCTCTATGGGGCATTATTTGGGGGCACTATGGGGGAGTGGAGCACTATTGGGGCATATGGTGGCACTAAGAAGGGAAATTTTTTTACTGGCACATTGTGGGGGAGAGGAGCACTATAGGGGCATCTGCTGGGGGTACTAAGGGGCATTTTTTTACTGGCATATTATGGGGGACACTATGGGGAAGGGGGGGAGGAGCAGTATGAGTGCATTTACTGGGGCACTATATAGGGGTATTTTATACTGGCATACATTATGGGGACATTAGCTCAACTGCGGGCACTAAGCGGGGGTATTTCATGTACTGTCATATTATAGGGAAAATTAGTACTACTAGGGGGTATTATGGGGAGCTTTACTACTACTGGGGGGCTATGAGGAACATGATTACTAGGGCACTATAGGGGCATTATTACTACTAAGTGTGCTCTGGCAGAGAATTATTTCTATTGGTGGGATTTTGGGGGGCACTGTTACTTTGGGGGCACCCTAGCATAGTATCAGCTTAGCACTATTATTTTTGGGGGACATTATCTTTATACTATTAGTGTCTGGGCGCAGTTATTTTTTAGAGCACTGTGTGCCAATAATTGTTTAAGGGGGCACTATCTGTGTGGTAGTAGTATTTCCAGGGGGACTGTTTCTGCAGTATAGTATTGGGGGTGGCAGGAAACTAATGTCTGTTTCTCAATCTCTGCAGAGACGGGAGATGGCAGAAAAATCATCATGGCGGTCTGGTCTGAATGGAGAAGATGAGGAAAGAGAACGTCTACAACAAAGGTGACATCACTGGATGTAAGAGGTATGGGGCGCTATGTAGGAGAGGAGATGCTCCGGTTCCTCCTCCTGCCATTTGCAGAAGGAGGATTCAGAGCTGGGTGAGGACGGTCAGGGGGGGCAGCAGGCCACGGGCGGGTGACAGATGGTGGGGGGAACCACAAGCCTTAAGCAGGATCAGGGGAGGGAGGAGAGCGGAGGAGCTTCCTGGCTGTAGCTTGTTGTATAAGCAGGCAGTGCAGCCAGGACAGGCCTCCCCTTTCCGTATGATGTGTAGACAGGCCTCAACTATAGAATGTCAGCTGTACAGTGTGTGTTGGGAGTGGCCTATTATATGTAGGGGGGGGCTTTTAATAATGGGCGGGGCTAAAAATGGGCCACTTGACTGGATTTGCCCCCCAGGACTAAGGCTGCCAGCCCTCCCCTGGCTGTGCACATGAGCGGTGATTTTCACGCATCACTTGTGCATTGCGATTTTCACACATGGTTGCTAGGAGACGATCGGGATGGGGACCCGATCATTATTATTTTCTCTTATAACATGGTTATAAGGGAAAATAATAGCATTCTTAATACAGAATGCTGAGTAAAATAGGGATGGAGGGGTTAAAAAAATAATAATAATAATTTAACTCACCTCATCCACTTGTTTGCGCAGCCCGGCTTGTCTTCATTCTTCTTCTTTGATGCCCAGGAGGAAAAGGACCTGTGACGACGTCACTGCGCTCATCACTTGGTCCGTCACATGATCCATCACCAATAATAAAATCTACACAACACCTAACCCAAACCCGCACTTCTGTGAAGAAGTCCAGGTTTGGGTTTGGGTACCAAACATGCCGATTTTTCTCACGCGCGTGCAAAACGCATTCGAATGTTTTGCACTCGCGCGGAAAAATCGGTCATTTTCCCGCGACGCACCCGCATCCTATCCGTCCTAAATCCGTGACGCCCATGTGAAAGAGGCCTTACAGTCTTCTATGCCATGCAGTCCCATGTAAATAACTTCACTCCTCTCCCTTCAGTCCCATGTAAATAACTTATCTTCCTTACAGTTCTCTATAACATATCTTTCTTATAGTCTTCTATAACATGCATTCCTATGTTACTGACACCCCTGCCTTCAGCCCCTCTAACATACAGTCCCAGTTAAATAACATATTTCCCTCCCACTAAGCAGGAAGGAGGTATAATGGGGAGAACCACATCTCCCAGCATTTCTCTGACAAATTTATTCCATGGCATCCCAGGTCTCCACTGCTGAGCGCTGCCTCTTTCTGCACTGGTCACATGATGGTGACCTCATCACAGGTCCTACATCCACTTCCACTGCTGAAAAGATCACATGACTATGATGTCATCGAAGGTCCTTTAGCTATGGAGTGTAGACACAAACCGGTGTTCTGTCAGAATACTATACCTTATCAGAATGCTATACCCTCGTCACTTCCGGTGACGCGGCTGCACTGGAAGTGACGAGATTCAGCTGGAGGAGGGGGGGTGTGGCGCTGCGCAAGCGCAGATCCACGGGTAAGTTAAGATTATAGCACCGCCGTTGGAGAAGCACCCACTTAATGCGCATGCGCGAAACCGGCTGGGACACCCTGTGCCCGGAGCCACGGCTGGGTAGGAGAGGGTGCGCACGCCCTGCTATATACTCCCGTCGGACACACACATCAGGATTACACCGCGTGCGCACTCAGGGGTAGGGAGATCTGATGGAACATTTTGCACTGACAAATCTACCTACCCCTGAAAGCGCACGCGTGGTGGAATCCTGATGTGTGTGGCCGACGGGAGTATATAGCCACGCGTGCTACCCTCTCCTACCCAGCCGTGGCTCCAGGAGCAGGCGCAGTGTGCTCCGGCCGGTTTTGCGCATGCGCATTAAGTGGGCGCTTCTCCCGCGTCAGTGCTATAATTTTGACTTGTGCAGCGCCGCACACACACCCTCCTCCAGCTGATTCTCGTCACTTCCAGTGCAGCCGCGTCACCGGAAGAGACGAGGGTATAGCATTCTGATAAGGTATAGTATTCTGACACAACACACCTGCAGCAGATTCGCAGTAAGTGCTAATCAGGCACCCCCCCAAAAAAAACTCTGCCTCCTCCTGACCTCCACACCAAGGTGCCCAGGTTACCCTGTTGGCATGGAGTTAGGGAATGAAAAATATGATAACATAAAAAAATAAACGCCTGACACTGGGATGGGCCCCTCCCTTGCTGGGCCCCTATGCAGCTGAACCAGCTGCACAGGCGGTATCTCCGTCCCTGCAAGACAGCATATGAACAGGGGTTGGCACCCTCTTGGGAAGCGGCAATGCAAAAACCTTTTTTTCTTTAAATAAAAAAAAGGTTTTTATTGCAAAAAAAGTAGTAAAACGTAAATAAAACTATATGTATTTGGTATCACTGTAATTTTACTGACCCATAGATTAAAGATATTATGTTATTTATACCGAAAAATGAACGCCGTAAAATTTATAGCGAAAAAACACAGTGGCAGTATTGCTGTTTTTCCCATCTCCCTCCCAGAAAGAGCACCCCAAACTTTTCCCGCAAAAAACAAGCCCTCATAAAGCTATATAGATGAAAAAATAAAAAAGTTATAGCTCTTGGAACGCGACGATGAAAAAAGGAAGAAAAGCGCTTGGTCAGTAAGGCCCAAAACAGGCTGGTCACTAAGGGGTTAAGGTGTGTAGGTGTGGAGGAGCCCGGCTCTACACATCATACGGAGGGGGGGGGGGGGCCCGTCCTGGCTGCACTGCCTGCTTCACATTATACAATAAATAGCAGGCTACAGCTAGGAATCTCCTCCCTCCCCGGATCCTGCTCGCGGCCTTTGGTTCCCCCCACCATCCGCCACCCGCCCATGGCCTGCTGCCCCACTTGGCCGTCCTCACCAGGCCGAAGCCCCCTGCCCCATTTGCAGCCACCACCATGCTTATAGCTGCCCAGCTCTGAATCCTCCTTCTGCAAATGGCAGGGGGATGAGCCGGAGCATCTCCTCTCCTACATAGCGCCCCCTACCTCTTACATCCAGTGATGTCACCTTTGATGTAGATGTTCTCTTTCCTTATCTTCTCCATTCAGACCAGACCGCCATGATGATTTTTCTGCCATCTCCCGTCTCTGCAGAGATTGACAAACAGACATTAGTTTCCCACATTTCCATCATCCTCACATCTTCTGAACACCCTTTCCTGCCACCCACAATACTGTGCCCACTGTGCACCCCAATACTATACTGCAGAAACTGTCCCCTGAAAAACACTAGTACCAGACAGATAGTACCACCTTCAGTAATTATTGGCACACAGTGCGGCCAGTAAATAGTGTCCCGGACACTAATAGTAAAAACATAATGTGCCCCAAAAATGATTGTGCTAAGCTGATACTGTGCCAGGGTGACCACCGAAGTAACAGTGCTCCCCAAAATCCCCCCAATACAAATAATTCTCTGCCAGAGCACACTTAGTAGTAATAATGCCCCTATAGTGCCCATACTAGTAATAATGTTCTCCATAGTTCCCCAGTAGTAGTAAAGCCCACCATAATGCCCCCTAGTAGTAATAATTCTAATAGGACAGTACAAGAAATACCTCCTCTTAGTGTCCGCAGTTGAGCTAATGTCCCCATAATGTATGCCAGTATAAAATACACTTATATAGTGTCCCAGTAAATGCCCCATAGTGCTCCTCCCCCCTTCCCCATAGTGCCCTCCATAATGTGTCAGTATAAAATACCCCATCTTAGTGCCCCCAGCACATGCCTCCATTGTGCTCCTCTCCCCCTTCCCCATAGTGCTCCCTATAATATGCCAGTAAAAAAATCCCCCTTCTTAGTGCCACCAGATGCCCCCATAATGTGCCAGTAAATAAATTCCCCTTCTTAGTGCCACCAAATGCCCCCATAGTTCTCCTCTCCCCATAGTGCCCTCCCATAATGCGCCAGTAAATAATACCCCTTTAGTGCCACCAGATGCCCCCATAGTGCTCCTCTCCAGTATACTGCCCCCCAATAATGTGTCGGTAAATAATGCCCCTATAGTGTCACCAGATGCCCCATAGTGCCGCTCTCCCCTATAGTGCCTCCCATAATGTGCCAGTAAAAAATGCCCCCTTAGTGCCACCAGATGCCATAGTGCCCCCCATAATGTGCCAGTAAAAAAATGCCCCTTTAGAGCCACCAGCTGCCCCCATAGTGCTCCTCTCCCCCATAGTGCCCCAAATAATGCCCCCATAGTGCCATCAGATGCCTCATAGTGCCACTCTTCCCTATAGTGCCTCCCATAATGTGCCAGTAAAAAATGCCCCCTTAGTGCCACCAAGTGCCATAGTGCCCCCATAATGTGCCAGTAAAACAATGCCCCTTTAGAGCCCCCAGATGCCCCCATAGTGCTCATCTCCCCCATAGTGCCCCAAATAATGCCCCTTTAGTGCCGTTAGATGCCCCATAGTGCCGCTCTCCCCTATAGTGCCTCCCATAATGTGCCAGTAAAAAATGGCCCCTTAGTGCCACCAAATGCCATAGTGCCCCCCATAATGTGCCAGTAAAACAATGCCCCTTTAGAGCCCCAGATGCCCCCATAGTGCTCCTCTCCCACAATGTGCCAGTAAGAAATGCCCCCCGTAATGTGCCAGTAAGAAATGCCCTCATAGTGCCCCCCCCCCCCAAAAAAAAAATGGGCCAGTAACAAATGCCCCCTTAGTGCCACCAGGTGCCCCCTATAATGTGCTAGTAAAAAAAAAATATATGGAAAATGCCCCTAGATGCCCCCATGGTTCTTCCTACATTGTGCCAACTGCCATCTATAAAAAACAAAACAAAAAAAAACACTAAGGGCTCATGCACATGACCGTATGTATTTTGCGATCCGCAAAAAATTGATCCGCCAAAAATACGGATGACGTCCGTGTGCATTCCGTATTTTGCGGAACGGAACAGCTGGCCCTTCATAGAACTGTACTATCCTTGTCCGTAATGCGGACAATAATAGGACATGTTCTATTTTTTTGCGGAACGGAAATACGGACATACGGAAACGGAATGCACATGGAGTAACTTCCGTTTTTTTTGCGGACCCATTGAAATGAATTGTTCCCCATACGGTCAAAAAAAAAATAGAACGGACACGGAAAGAAAATACGTTTGTGTGCATGAGCCCTAATACTTACCTCCATGAGGCTGTCAGCGATGCAGGCCTCTTCCTCACTGTGTGCTGCCTGGCTCAAGCGGCGTGATGATGATGACGTCAGCTCGCCGCCTGAGCCGGCCACTAGTGCCTGCAGCCTATCAGAAGAACGGGGAAGGGAGACGCCTCTCCCTCCCCTGCCCCGCCTGAGGACGGCGATACAGATGATTATGGAAGAGCTCATCTCCTACTGCCGCAGCCCAGCCACCGCCCGGAATTAGATCCAGGGCCACGCCGCCTGTGGCGATCGGCGGTGCGGCCCTGAGTGCTAAAAAAAATATATGAATGGTTCTAGGGGAAGTCCAGACCCGTTGGACCCCCCTTGTCCGTGCGTTCCTGGTCATCCGTTTTTTTTTTTGCAGATCCGTGTTTTGCAAACCACAAAATACTAAATACATACGTTCGTGTGCATGAGCCCTAAAAAAAGCTGCTTTTTTGGACAGACATGATGTGTGATGGAGACCTGCTTTCCCTCCACGGTGATTAGCATTCAGGTGTGATGGGTGATACTGCAGTCTGATAGGACGGCGAGTACAGCAATGGGACTCCCTGGCTGATGTGCCATAGTGTACGGGGAAGGGTGCGGTCCCTGCAGATCTGCCGTAATCCAGCCAGAAATATTCTCAATGTCACAGTCCAAGCACAGAGCGGATGAGCTCATCGCTTCAGAACAATGCAACCTCTGCTGGAATCCTAGAAGCTGCACCCTGCCGTACCAGACGCACGCCCGCTCGCCCTCTGGAGAGGCAGACACAGCACCTCTAGAGGTATACAGATTATATGCATGGATTGCAGTAATCTGAATATTGCATAATATATTCTAAATGAGCCATTCAGTATTACCATGTATCCACTCACCAGAGGATTCTGGACGCTGCGTGCAGCCATTTTCGTCCGGTATTTATGCCTCGTTGCGCCGGATTCTTGCCGCATGCCATTATAGTCTATGGGGTCCGACAAGCACCGGACACTATCCGGCATTGTCAGATCCGGAGAACTCTCTGGCAGAACAGCCTAAGGGCTCATGCACACGACCGCTGGATGCTTTGCAGTCCGCAAATTGGGGGTCCACAAAACACGGATACCGGTCATGTGCATTGCGCATTTTACAGAACAGAGCGGTCGGCCCCCTAATAGAACAGTCCTATCCTTGTCCGTAATGTGTAACGCGGACATACGGACACAGAATGCACACAGAGTCTTTTCCGTTTTTTTCTGCGCGCCCATAGAAGCGAATGGTTCCGCAACAGATACTCTAACTCTGGTGCCCCTGCAATCATCCTGACCCAGAGCAGTTCCAAAATCATGGTCCTTCATGGCGAAAAATCGAAATATATAAAGAATAAAAAGCAATCAAAAACTCGCCCAAAATGGCAGCACTGAAAACTACAAATCACCGCGTAAGAAACACAAACCTTCACACAGTTCTGCCGATGGAAAAATGGTCAAAAAAAAGTCATGGATCTTGGGAAAAAAAGGGGGGAAAAAAATTATAAATTGGTAACTAGGGTCCAAAATAGGCCAGTCACATAGGGGTTAAAAGAGTATTCCAGGATTTTGGTATTGATGCTCTGTCCTCAAGATGTCCGATCGGGGTTGGGGGTCCGACACTCCTCACTCGGGAACTACGCCGCTCAGTCTGACTAGGTCCAGGAAAACCCCTTTAACTCAGCGAGCGCAGTGCGCATACTCAGCTCTGCTGCATCTGTAGCATCAATGAACAATGTACTATAACCTCTGCTTATTGCCACATTGTTTTAGCCTCACAGATAAATTCTCTGTACAAATATTTAAAGGGGTTGTCAAAAGAAAGAAGCTTATCACCTATCCACAGGATCACTGATCGCCGGAGCGGCCGTCCCAAGCCCTTTCCCCCCATTAGTCCTCATAGTGTTCGTCTGTTTTTGTCGGCCCCCTAGGTGTTGAGCGATCACTTACCTGCGGGACCAGTGCTCCATGGTGAGGCCGCCATCATGCCATTATGCAGCTGGGGATTTAGGGGGCCCATAGCAAACCCCTCCCTGTTTTACAAAGAATATAAGTGAACACTTACTGGGAGAAGAGTCCAGGACTCCTCTGCAGCGGCACTGGGCACACTGTGTGCACTGCATCGATGAAGCCACGGATGGCAGACTTACCAACTTTGCAGTTCGTAAATTCGGTACAAATAGGTCCCACCCTAGGAAGCCCACCAAAAACACACTATTTATGAGCGGTGCTTACATAAGCCCCATCTATTTTTGGCCTGGGAAAATCAGGGACAGTCTCTGCAAATTTGGGACTGTCGTCAACTATAGGACCTCGCTTCACAGCACATCGGGCGGCACATGTTTGCTTTACTGTTATCAGCTTTATTAGAACTTTACGCCTGCACCTAGTGCTGCTGGAGATGAGTCCTGGACTCTTCCCACAGTAAGGCCTCATGCACGCGGCTGTTGCCGGCCGTGGCCAGCAGGTCCGCATCAGGGATGAATGGGTCCACAATCTGGAGCTGCGATGCGGAACAGAGGCGCGGAACCCCACAGAAGCCGTACGGAGCGCTTCCGTGGGTTTTCTATTTTCTTGCGGTGCGGACAGATCACGGGCCCATTCAAGTTGAATGGCTCTGGATCCGTCGCGCGCCCGTGCATTGGTGCACGGAACGGCCGCACAATGGCAAGAGGCCTAAGTTTGGATTCCCTTTACTATTCTTTGCCGGGCAGGTTTGAGAAGCTAAAGCCCGGCATGCTGATGGATCAGTGGCCCCCGGACCAGATGACAGGTTCCCTTTAAAGGCAAGGAAAAGATTAAGAAAATAGATAAGCCTGTGTTTGGGAAGAGGAGGAGGGCGGCCTCATATCTGATGTCACCCAGGAGACATCCTTTCATTGAATGACATTGCAGAAAATAGCTGGTAATAGATGATGATGGCTCTGTGAGCTGCGGAGTGAGATGTCTGCCATCTGTACCACGTGATCATTGCTCCCATAATATTAAAGTCAAGTGCTTACTAAAGACTTTCCATTAGCACAGACGTCCTGACTGCCTGAGACCGAGGAGCCTTCGGAGAAAGAGGTGTAGTCATGGGGGGCTGCCTCAGGAAAGGAACCTAGAGTTTTCGCACAGCGATGGTCATAAGACTTTGGGCAGGTTGGACATAGCGGGGTGGAGAGGAAGGAGGAGGATGCGGGGACTAGTGACCCACCAACATATACAGGACGAGACACACCTCACAGCTTTCCTAATAACAACTCCCAGGATCATGCAATCACTCCTCCGTTTTGGCAATTTTTGCTAATAGAAACTCATTAGTATGCGCTTTACTTCTATATTATAAGGACAATGGGCACGTTTTTGTGCTTCCAGTCACCCCACTTTAACGGTATGATATACTGGTATATCTCTAGAATATAGCATTCTTCTGGAAGAAAGCAGCCAGGTCTTTCTAATCTCATACAACCCCTTTAGGTCTGGGGATCATAGAGGATGAATTCTCCGTGGGTCCTAGTCTTCTGATCGTCACCAATCCATGAGTTATATCTTAGAGATACTGTATTATTGGTGCAAAAACAATGACTCTGTCAGCAGGCACCCAGCCAACGCCTAGAACAAGTGCCTCAAAACAGTTTCTGTTCAACTCAAGCAAGCAGCTTCACCCACCTGGAAGAGGGGAGGGGGGAACTTCCTCTTGCACATAGATGTGACAGAAAAGACATAGTTTTTAGCAAATAGCAAAGATATACGCCACCCTACCTCCCCCGCTTCTTCCTGTTCTATATTTGCTGCCCTATATAATGTCCTCTGTTCCGCAATAAACCAGAGATCTTGCTTTGACCCCTGCCGTGTGTGTCTCAGTTTGATCTTTCCAGTGCACGTATTCATTTAACATTGATTTGGAGCAGTACATCAACCCAACTGGCAGTTTGACCAGAACCAAAACAGGTAGAGGGTGGAGTGTCCAGGGGAGGTAGAGCGCAGGAGCTAAGGTGCACCGAGTGGCTAAGGTCTGCCTTTGGTGCACTTAAGCCTAATTTGCATATTTAAAAAAAAAAACACTCATTTATCCCAAACAAAGCAACACATCGGGGAAGAAAGGTAGGTTTTTAATCAGCAGGATCAGCGCTGCTCAGCATTTTGGCGGGTTTAATTGGGTTGACCCTTTAAGATATATTTTGGGGTTCCAGTATTAGTACTGAAGTACGGCATGTACCCCTTAGCAGATAAGCTGATCGCAGGGGCTCTGTGTATAGAGCTATGTAGGGACTCCGTTTTTTTAGGACAACCTGGAGTTTTTATATGCACCATTTTAGGGGGGGTATGACTTTTTGATCACTTTTCATAAAAAAAATTGTGAGAGGTGAAGCGACCAAAAAAAACTGCTAAATTTATTTAATTTTTTTCCATTTCGCCGTTTGCCATATGGGATAAATATTTTTATACTTTAATAGAACAAACGTTTTCCAATGTGGCGATGCCTATGGTCTTTATTTTTCTTATTGTTTATTTAGTTATATTTTGATTTGAATTTTAATATATTTTTTACTTTTTAATTTTTAAAAAGTGGACCCCCTACATGCAATCATTAGATTGCAGTTTGTATCAAGTAATGGAATTTCGTTGATTACCCTACACAGCACATAGATCGCTATATTACAATCCAGTGCTGCCACCTGCTGGTCTGAATTGTAATATACACGTAATCAGCCTAGAAGCCTAGTACAGGCTCTGGCTCATTACTTTCATGGAATACCTTCCCTGATCTCCACCGCGGGGGAGGCGTTCCTGCCTGGCAAGCGCACACTTCCAGGTTTTAGGCCTCTCAGATGCCAGACCACGGCATCTGAGGCGTTAAATGTCCACGAATGTATTTACAGCCAATCGCGCACATTAGCCACAGGTGTCTGCTGTCTGCAGTCACTCAGTTGCTATGGTGCTCTCTCTGGAGAGGGCACCATCTTTAAAGACCCGATATCTGCTGTACTTTTACGGCGATGTCGGAAAGGGGTTAATATTGATGGCCTATCCTCAAGATAGACCATCAATATCTGAGTGGTGGATGTTCTACACCTCACACCCTTGCCGATCAGCTGTTTCAGAGTAGCTCCAGTGCTGGAACTCCACAGCTCCATCCATTGTGTAGTGGACAGAGTTGGTTACTGCAATGCTGTTCCCTCTGAAGTGAATGGGGGCTGTTACTATCTCCATCCACTACACAACGAACTGAGCTATATTGTACCGGTGCCAACTCCCCCTGCTGATTGTGGTAATTGTGGAGTGTCAGACCCCTGCCAATCAGATATTGATGGTCTGTCTTGAGGATAGGCCATCAATATTGTCCATCAATATTAAAATCCCAATCAATGAAGCGACATATCAAAGGTTTTCATCGGTGGAGGTCAGAGCACGGAGACACCCTCCGATCACTAGAACGAGGAGAGAGAAGTGCTCACATATCACACTCTCTCTCCTCACTGCAGTGGACGGAATTGAGACAGGCCCATGGACTTTCTACTGAGCTTGTCTCCTCTGGCGAGCAGGGGGAGTGCGCTACGTGAGGTCTTCTCTCTCCTCGTTCTAGTGATCAAAGGGTCCCTCAGAGCTCAAAACCTTTGATATGTTGCTATGACACATCAACATTTTTTGACAGTTCAGTGACCCTTTAAGCCGCATCATTAGACAGCTGCGTTGCCGTTTCTGGTAGACAGCAGCCATATTTTTGCTGTACAAGTCCTGTACAAGTCTTCTCTCCTAGAATAAGTGGATGAACTGCACAAAGGAATAATGAAGAGCTCAGACAGTGACACCTCCAGAACACGAGCCTCGGCGACAGGATTTGTTCCATATTAAAACACTTGGCCGGAGGGTAAATTTGTCAGCTACATGGAAAGCGATTTTCTTTATTCTGCATCTGCCGGTGAGGGATTCACAAGATGCTTTCTAGCTTCACAATGGGCAATTTACCTCCATCATGTAGAGTCTCTCTGTCACACTGGAGATGACAGATTTGCATTGATTCAGTATTATGTCGATGATGAGAGGGCTAAATTGCCTTAGTAAATTGTATTCATGCCCCGTTAATATTTTTGTAGGGCTCAGTGAACAGATATATGTTCAGTCTTTCCAACCCTTGGTAGAACGTTGTGCTCCATCCAACCGAAGACATTGAATAGGGAAGTGCTCACCTCTTACTATAGAGGCAGCCCCTGAGGTCATAGATTAGGTAAGTCAAGCACATAGAATGTTATGATGGACAGCTAAAGATGTGGATCCACTAGGTGTCATGGTGGTACTCCATCACTCACCATGCCACTGCCTGGTGGCCAAGACCCCCGATTCTTCCCTGTCTTTCGGCCTGCTGTGCCAGCCACTGAAGTTCTGTATCCCATGTTGGAGACCTCTTTCCCTGGCTTGTAGGGCATGCATGCTTCCTGGCTCATAAAGGAGCAGTGCCCCTGTTCCTCAATCTTCACCATCCAGTGGCTGGTCATCTGTGGGTAATTACAGTGCCTTTCCCAAGGGAGAGGTGTCTGAGTAGTTGGCTTCTCTATGTTGCTAGATCCTGCAAAGGTGCTATATTCCAATTGTCTGCCTGTGTACTGACTCTACCTGATTACCTCATTTTGACTCCCTGTTGCCTGACCATGTGCTGACTGCACTGACCTTTGGACTAATTTTCGCATTTGCATGAACTCTGCCTGCCCTGCCCTTGGCCACAGACTTTGCATGATCCCTTGCTGCTCCACACTGGTTTCTCTTCCCCCCTTGGGTCAGCAGCCAAACACATTGGACTATTCCACGAGGTAGTAGCCTAGGGGCTCCCCTGCAGTGAAGGCCAGATCCCTATATGTCACGGATGATGTTGCAGATAGCTGGAACTTATGAATAAACGTACGACTGGCTTGATCCCAAACTAAGGAGCATATAGGTGAGCCCTAAAAAATCCTAAGAGCTCTCCCTGACTGCTATACCCATGCAAGGGTCTCAATGGTAGACGATTGCATGCCCACGTACCTAAGACTGTGTGACACCTGAAAACCCTATAATAGTGAGGGGACACGACCACCGGCTCCCTGCACTTAATACAGACGGAGTTAGGGTCACCTAGATTCAAGCCAGCAAGGAAACACAATACATGAAAAGACTTATCTGAGTAAACAGAAGCAGCAGCCTCCAGCAGTGAACACTTCATCCAAAAAGTGGTATAAACCACAAAGTGAGGCAGTATGGGAGGGAATATAAAGGGAGACGATTAGTCTAAATAGAAGGAAAGGAGATGACAAAGTGAAACCAAAACAAAGAACATCATGCAAGAGGCAGAGAAGGACGTCTGCCAGACCTTTTCACAGAACTGGCGGTGACAATATATAGGGGTTAAAGGGTGAAAACCACAGGATAATGCCCTCAGGACTAGCCCAAAGCCAAACCATTGATTGGCACTGTGGATCGACATCCACTGTCTGTAACACTAGGGATTTGACTCAGGGGTGAATCAAGAAGCAGAGTCTAAGGCTCCATAATGTGGGTGAATTTTACTGTCAGTACCCCTGGAGTACTCTCCATTAGCAATGGGTGAATGGAACCATCTTCACCATATGTGAGGATCTGTGGAGGGTTTTGATTTTTGCTGCTCGAAAGTGGAAGAAAAATTGGACTAGCAATGGATCCATCTTCACAATATAGGAGGACATGGTGAAATAGGTCAACACAAGGAGAAGCCTATCTTGACTGTTGCAAAACTATAACCCCCAGCAATGCTCTTACAGCTATAGGTAGAATCACCACTCCTCTACAATTAGTGAAAAGAGAAGTTGAACAAGCACTGGATCCATCTTCAGGACGTAGAGGTATTGTACATGGGTTATTACGCCAACATTTTGGCCTATTTTGATTTTTGTAATGGGGCTCCATAAGAGAGCAACACTAAATACATTTTCACCTCATACACCTATGGGGCAAGGTAGACCAACCTGAAGAGTCAAGGCCCATTTTGGCTTTTGTTATGAGGCTCTAGAATAGATAAGTACTGAATCAATTTTCTTTTCATACTTATATGAGGCTAAGGTGGACCAACATGACAAAGGGAGGCCCGTTTTGACATTTGTTATGGGACTCAAGAAGAGACCAGCACTGAGTGTGTCTTCACTTCACCAATATGGGGCCAAGGTAGACCAACTTAAAGAGGGGAGGGGGTCTACAAGAGATTGTGTAGTAATGGATTTTAGTGATTTTTTCCAGTCTAATTCCTTATAACGTAGTTGGTTAGTGGTACCAGGTACCTGGCAGTGTTTTTGAGGTCTGAAGTAACTGTACTGCACACTGAAGACCTTTAGGAGGGGCTAGGAGGGGCCAGGAAGCAAGAAAAGATCTAGCTATGTGACAAAGTGGTTAGCTCCGTTGTAGACATCATCAGGGTAAGATCTACCACCTCTCTTTGTATCATATGAGTGTCGGCCAGGTCCCATGTTTGGAACCGGTCGATGGGGAGCTCGCTCATTTGTCCACGGCTTTGGTGACTTACTTTACTCTTTATGTTATCTTTTGTACTGTATATATCTTTTATGATAGTTTAGTAAAATGTTCATGCATCTAAACCGTGTTTTAAGCCTATTTATTCCCGGATACCAGAATTCACAGTAATACAGAGACCAACACTTAATCCATCTTCATCTCATACACGTATGTGGGCAAGGTGAATCAACTTCAATAGGGGAGGCTCATTTTGATTTTTACTATTTGGCTCCTACTAGTAATGGCATTTACCTTGAGGACATTTTAGTTTTCACTGTCCCACAAAAATTGGTCCATAAAATAAATTGAAATTCCTCCTGTAAAAAACCCTTTGATTTTTTTAAAATCTAAATAAGTCCACCATTCCATCCGAATTCATTTCTTAATCTATCTTTCTAGCAGTTTGAGCATAATTTTTTTTCTAGTACAGAGCTCCAAATCATCTACCTAGCCATAGACGTAAATTATCTAATCCTGGATACAAGCAGCCACCACTAGTGGGAGCTCAGAATATTTCTGCATACTGTTAATGCATTGAACTCCATAATGAGACAGTCTGCAGGTAGCACCCCCTAGTGGTGGAGGCAGGTAGTGAGAACTTTATAATATATATTTGTAGGGAATTTGGATGTGCTATTGCAACAACAGCGGTCCGCAAGGGGTCCCTTTAAGATGAGATATATGTTTAGTGACGCCAGTCGCAATGAAGCAACAACGGGACGGAGTCCCTTTAAGAAATGGTGTTGGTAACCAGGTGTAGGAATGGCCGAGTGATATAGGGTGGCCTATAATGTCCCTTAATGTTTTGTGCACGTGTCACAGTGCTCCTAACTGGATAGGCTGGTACCCCAGGCGTTGGCTCTGAAGCAGAGAAATAGGGTGAACAATTGAGGGATTTTAAGAAATATTTGAGTCCAGACCAGATGGCATACACCCCCGTATACTAAGAGAATTAAGTAATGTCATAGCCAGACCCTTATTTCTGATATTTAAGGACTCTATACTGACAGGGAGTGTTCCACAGGATTGGCGCATAGCAAATGTGGTGCCAATATTCAAAAAGAGTCCAAAAACAGAGCCTGGAAACTATAGGCCGATGAGTTTAACATCTGTTGTGGGTAAACTGTTTGAAGGTTTTCTAAGAGATGCTATCTTGGAGCACCTCAATGAAAATAAGCAAATAACTCTATATCACCATGGCTTCATTAGGGATCGGTCATGAGGAGGTAAGTTCTAGACTTGACAGCGGCGAATCAATGGATGTCGTATATCTGGACTTCTCCAAAGCATTTGACACTGTACCACATAAAAGGTTAGTATATAAAATGAGAATGCTCGGACTGGGAGAAAACGTCTGTAAGTGGGTAAGTAACTGGCTCAGTGATAGAAAACAGAGGGTGGTTATTAACGGTACACACTCAGATTGGGTCACTGTCACTAGTGGGGTACCTCAGGGGTCAGTATTGGGCCCTATTCTCTTCAATATATTTATTAATGATCTTGTAGAAGGCTTGCATAGTAAAGTATCAATTTTTGCAGATGACACTAAACTGTGTAAAGTAATTGACACGGAAGAGGACAGTATACTACTACAGAGGGATCTGGATAGATTGGAGGCTTGGGCAGATAAGTGGCGGATTAAGTTTAACACTGACAAATGTAAAGTTATGCACATGGGAAGGAATAATGCAAGTCACCCGTACATACTAAATGGTAAAACACTGGGTAACACTGACATGGAAAAGGACCTAGGAATTTTAGTGATCAGCAAACTAAGCTGCAGAAACCAGTGTCAGGCAGCTGCTGCCAAGGCCAATAAGATAATGGGTTGCATCAGAAGGGGCATAGATGCCCGTGATGAGAACATAATCCTACTACTTTACAAATCGCTAGTCAGACCACACATGGAGTACTGTGTACAGTTCTGGGCTCCTGTGAACAAGGCAGACATAGCAGAGCTGGAGAGGGTCCAGAGGAGGGCAACTAAAGTAATAACTGGAATGGGGAAACTACAGTACCCTGAAAGATTATCAAAATTAGGGTTATTCACTTTAGAAAAAAGACGACTGAGAGGAGATCTAATAACTGTATAAATATATCAGGGGTCAGTACAGAGATCACTCCCATCATCTATTTATCCCCAGGACTGTAACTGTGACGAGGGGGCATCCTCTGCGTCTGGAGGAAAGAAGGTTTGTACACAAACATAGAAAAGGATTCTTTACGGTAAGAGCAGTGAGACTATGGAACTCTCTGCCTGAGGAGGTGGTGATGGTGAGTTCACTAAAAGAGTTCAAGAGGGGCCTGGATGTATTTCTGGAGCGTAATAATATTACAGGCTATAGCTACTAGAGAGGGGTCGTTGATCCAGGGAGATATTCTGATTGCCTGATTGGAGTCGGGAAGGATTTTTTTTCCCCTTAAGTGGGAAAAATTGGCTTCTACCTCATAGTTTTTTTTTGCCTTCCTCTGGATCAACTTGCAGGATAACAGGCCGAACTGGATGGACAAATGTCTTTTTTCGGCTTTATATACTATGTTACTATGTAGACCTTGTGATGAAGTTCAATGGCAGCTTTACTTTACATAGACATTTCTCCAAACGGTTTACAGACTTTATCTTGGTTCCAGCAGGCTTTAGCATTAACTCTGGCAGGCAAACAATCACAACTCTGCTAAATCAGTTTCTCTTTCGCTCTGCTGTACTAATAGACTTAAATGGAATCTCTGCTTCTGCAGGTTGCTGCAACTTCTCTCTGTAGTCTGACTCTGGATTATGCCAGGGAATAGGTTAGAATCCTGGCAGCTCCAACATGGAGTCTCAACTAGAACACACCAGAACTCTCTACCTCCTTCTAGTAGCAAACAGGACTGGCCCACTTCTGACCAAGAAAGGAGGGGAGAATGGAATGGTGAGTTCCAAGTGTAGCTCTTCATAGTTGCTGCCCCCTGCTGGTGAACCAGGCATATTACATGAACAATTACATAACATTATTATAAATGCACAGTGTCTAGGGACCTGGAAATAAATGCATTAGATAACATTATATTAGCATTCACAGATAGAAGCAGGGCGTAGGAGTGGTAATGCCACTAGGGGGCATTACACTATAAAGATATATAGAGAAATGAAGCAGCTCCAAATATTGGACAGACTGCATTCCTAGTACATCACCATTACTTAGGGTAATAAATGGCAGAGATTTAATAGCTACACACCATGTAACTATACATAATGATAGCCTTCCTGCCAGCTATAAATCTATAGATCAGGGGATGTCTATGTCCATTACTATAATGACCACCAATTTTCTGCAATATACTGACCGGCCAGGAAGCTTAAATGCAATTTGGCAATGTTACAACAGAAGCTATTTCATTCACATCTAGAGAAGGTTGCTGGTCTGGACGGGCTATCACATTGACAGCGCATGTACAGTAAATCTGATTCATCATGGGCAGGACACGTGGCATCTTCAGGGAGGTGTCCTATGTAAGTACCTTCAATGACCATAGACAAAACCATTCAGAAAAAAAAACACTCAAAATGATTAAGCTTCAAGAGTTTATTATGTGAGCGAGTCCTAAGTACAATGTACATACACAGATACAGACATGTACAACTAGCACTGTACATACACAGATGTGCACATATACATGTGTACACATACAATGGACATAAAAAGTCTACACACCCCTGTTAAAATGTCAGGTTTTTATGATATAAAAAAAATGAGACAAAGATAAATCATTTCAGAACTTTTTCCACCTTTAATGTGACTTATAAACTGTACAAATCAATTGAAAACAAACTGAAATCTTTTAGGTAGAGGGAAGAAAAAATATAAAAATAAAATAATATGGTTGCATAAGTGTGCACACCCTTAAACTAATACTTTGTTGAAGCACCTTTTGATTTTATTACAGCACTCAGTCTTTTTGGGTATGAGTCTATCAGCATGGCACATTTTGACTTGCCAAGATTTGCCCACTCTTCTTTGCAAAAACACTCCAAATCTGTCAGATTGCGAGGGCATCTCCTGAGCACAGCCCTCTTCAGATCACCCCACAGATTTTCAATCGGATTCAGGTCTGGGCTCTGGCTGGGGCCATTCCAAAACTTTAATCTTCTTCTAGTGAAGCCATTCCTTTGTTGATTTGGATGTATGCTTTGGGTCGTTGTCATGCTGAAAGATGAAGTTCCTCTTCATGTTCAGCTTTCTAGCAGAAGCCGGAAGGTTTTGTGCCAATATTGACTGGTATTTGGAACTGTTCATAATTCCCTCTCGCTTAACTAAGGCCCCAGTTCCAGCTGAAGAAAAACAGCCCCTTGGCATGATGCTGCCACCACCATGCTTCACTGTGGGGATGGGGTTCTTTTGGTGATGTGCATTGTTGTTTTTGGGTCAAACATATCTTTTGGAATTATGGCCAAAAAGTTCAACCTTGTTTTCATCAGATCATAACACCTTTTCCCACATGCTTTTGGGAGACTTCAGATGTGTTTTTGCAAAATGTAGCCTGGCTTGGATGTTTTTCTTCTTAAGAAAAGGCTTTCGTCTTGCCACTCTACCCCATAGCCCAGACATATGAAGAATACGGGAGATTGTTGTCACATGTACCACACAGCCAGTACTTGCCAGATATTCCTGCAGCTCCTTTAATGTCGCTGTAGGCCTCTTGGTCGCCTCCCAGACCAGTTTTCTTCTAGTCTTTTCATCAGTTTTGGAGGGACGTCCAGTTCTTGGTAATGTCACTGTTGTGCCATATTTTCTCCACTTGATGAGGACGGTCTTCACTGTGTTCCATGGTATATCTAATGCCTTGGAAATTCTTTTGTATCCTTCTCCTGACTGATACCTTCTAACAATGAGATCCCTCTGATGCTTTGGAAGCTCTCTGTGGACCATGGCTTTTGATGTGAGATACGACTAAGAAAATTTCAGGAAAGACCAACTAGAGCAGCAGAACTTTATTTGGGGTTAATCAGAGGCACTTTACATGATGGCAGGTATATGCTGACTCCTATTTAACAGGATTTTGAATGTGATTGCTTAATTCTGAACACAGCTACATCCCCAGTTATAAGAGGGTGTGCACACTTATGCAACCACATTATTATAGTTTTTTTTTTGTTTTCTTCTCTCCACCTAAAAGATTTCAGTTTGTTTTTCAATTGATTTGTACAGTTTATAGGTCACATTAAAGGTGGAAAAAGTTCTGAAATGATTTATCTTTGTCTCATTTTTTTTACATCACAGAAACCTGACATTTTAACAGGGGTGTGTAGACTTTTTATATCCACTGTACATACATGCATACCAAGTGTGATTTATAATACTGGTGTCTTCTTATATGGCCTTTGGGGCTGCCACCTCCGCTTTTACAGTAGTGATAACCAGTGCCGTCTTTAACACGGGGCAAAACTGTCAGCTGCCCCGGGCCCAGTTTCTCTTGGGGGGCCCAAGGCAGCTGCCTCTTGAGCCCCGCCGGCCACTGCCCACAAATTCAATGACTGTACAGTACTAGTACTCACTATCAAAGTAGCGTAGCAGGCAGGCCGGCCGGACGGCAGCGTAACGTCACTCACTTCGTCACGCGCCTGGTCCGCCTGCTTCATTAATAAAGTGGGAGGAGCAGGAACGTGACGCAGAGAGTGTTGTGGTGGAGGCCGTGATTGCATGCTAGGGTGTGGGAAGGCGGGATCCAGGGGGCCCAAGTAAATTCTTGCCCAGGGTCCAATCAATATTAAAGACGGCTCTGATGATAACAAAGGAATATGAAGCGATCACAATCAGATCATGCTGACGCTGTGGAAGCGCTGCGCAGCAGGAAGATTCGGAAACACCTCTGTCATGTTTCTTTATACAGTGTGAACACGGCTGTGAGGAAGAGATCCTCAGCTAAATATACACTATGTGCTATGTCTGCCACTTGACTTTATTTCCCTTAAAATAGAAAGTAAAATCGTGTTAGCACAAGGAACTTTTTTTTGCAGGGGACATTTAAGGCAAGGAGACATGGCACCTCCGTGAGATACTGGCATAGCAGCGTCCGATATCCAGTGCTTCATTTGTATGCAGTGATTTCTCTCTGAGCTAAAGGAATCCTGCAGTTCTTTATGATCGCATTACTGAAAGCCGAGCTAAACCACAAGTCACATATCATATCCTGACCAGTCATTAAAGGGAACCTGTCACCAGGATTTTGTGTATAGAGCTGAGGACATGGGTGTCTAGATGGCCGCTAGCACATCCGCAATACCCAGTCCCCATAGCTCTGTGTGCTTTTATTGTGTAAAAAAAACGATTTCATACATATCCAAATATGTGACAAACTCACTGCTGCCCTATCTGTATTTAAAGAGGACCCGTCACCTCTCCTGACATGTCTGTTTTATGTAAAAGCAATTCTGGAGCATCAATTCTTATGACTTTATGTTGCATCGTTCCTCTGTTATTCCTATTAGAAGTTTAAGAATTAATCTGCATTAAAGGTCCAGATGGGTATTACCAGTTGGGAGTGTTTCCCTGCACAGTCTGACATTATTCAGTGCTGCTAGTGTCAGACTGTGCAGGGACACACCCCTTCCCCCCAACTGGTAACACCTGTAATGTCCAAGAGTGCCATTACCACTTCCGCACCTAGCTACTGTCTCTTATGGTCTAATATAATGTCATCCTATGTATTTATTTCAGGTCCACTAAACTGTGCATATCTATTCCTTGTAACTGTTATGTTCATGTAATTTACCTGCTTCACCAGAAGGTGGCGTGGCAGAGCTACATTTAGAGAGAATGGAACCCTTCTTTCCATTCTCACCCTCTCTCTAAGGAGGTGAGGGACTAGTTAGTTAAAGTCAGTTGCAGTTTGCCCCCTGCCAAAGGGAGGGTGTGCAGCAGGTGCACCTCAAGCTCTGCTGGATGTGGAGGCCACAGCTTGGAGCCTCTGAAGCCAGGAGGAAAAGTTCCCTGTGTCAAGCTAGAGTCAGACCATACAAAGAGAGAAGTTGCAGCAGACAGCTAAAGCAAAGTTCGGCCTGTCAGCATTATGTTATTGGATAACATCCATCAAGGACCTGTCGTCATCACTGCCCCTGGATTATCCCGAATCTCACCAGTGCTGGGTGACCACCTGGTTGAGAATCACTTCAACTTTTGACATTTCAGCTAACCGTGAGTAATTACTGAGTATTTTTGCACTGAGTGCGATCACATTTTTCACCTTGTCCTTTGTGATTTCAGCTAACCGTGAGCAAACACTTGTATATCTTATGCTGAGTATGACTACATAGTTCATGTTGTATATGTTCCTTGTTGACCCTCTTGTTATACGTAGTCCGGCTGTAGGCCAGTTTTTAGTAAATATTTAATAAAAGGTATATTTTAGTTTGGGAAGGTGTTCATGATTATACTGTCAGCACAGCAGAGACAGAGAACAACAGATGTAGCAGAGTTGAGTTTGTTTGCCTGCCAGAGTTAATGCTAAAGCCTGCTGGGAACCAAGACAAAGCCTGAAGCTGTTGGAGAAATGTTTATTCAAGTAAAGCTGTAATTGAGCTTCATCACAAGGTCTGGACTCAATTTATTTCTCCATCCTCTAATTCAACTACACTCTATTTGTCTGCTTCGGATGACAACGCCTGGGGTTCCAGCGTATCCAGGTAGGAGCACCGTGACATGTGCACAAAACATATGGGGACATTATAGGCCACCCTATACCACTCGGCCATTTCTACATCTGGGTACCATCTACTATATCACTAAAAAGGGGCCCTGTGCCCTTGTTGCTTCACTGCAACTGGCGTCACAAAACACTTATCTCCTCTTAAAAGGGACCCCTAGTCGCTGACTTGCGTCGCATTTGGAGTTACGAACAGGATAAACGTGTGTGTCCTTGTACCACAAAGCCTATAAACAGGATCTGAACAGGATAAATCTGTGTGCCCTTGGATTATACTGCCTAAAGAGTTAACGAAAAACCCCATTAAAAATGACTTTACTGGATTTGGTGCGGAGCGGCAGGCGCAAAACTGTGCGTGCTGGCGTCCGAAGGGTTAATCAGCCATTTTTAATGGTGATGGCACTGCTTCTTCTACCAACCCAGAAGCAGGAAAATAGAGGAACGCCCCCATTTGGAGCGAGAGAATCCAGTCCTGCCCACAGGGAAGAGAAGGGAAGTGGAGACTCCTCCCTTGAAGCTTCTTTACCAGTCTGTTCCAGTGCGAGAGGAGGCAAGATGGAGCATCCTCGGCAGCCAGACTATGGTGGTATGTGATGGGGGGATGAATTGCCTGAAGAGAAAGATGCCCCACAAGAGATGCGTGTATTCCAATACCAGCGACCCTTTGAGACGATGCCGCGGGCCTTCCCTGCGCTGGCTGGCGCGGCAGGGGCAACCGGAGTTCCCAGTCCGCAGCCCAAGAAGCATGGCACCTTTGAAGGATTAAATCTGATGGTGCCCAAAGAGGTAATAGCCCGTGCTTGTGATGGGTGGGATTACCGCAGAGCGATTGAGGACTGGGCAGTCAGGGTATGGGATCAACCCCAGCCCAGGACCCTGCTTTTAGAGAGGAGGACCGGAAGCGTGGTGTGGTTCTCGGTTGAGAAGGGGTCTGGCTTCATTAGGGATGACAAGACCCGGCAGGAGCTTTATGTCAATAGACGGTCCGTGAAGCGCCCTTACCCCACTCAGGCCCGCCACAGCCTCTATAAGGGAGATGTGGTGGAGTACACACCTATGGAGTCCCTTCAGGGGCCCTTTGCTGTAGCCATGACCTGCCTGGAGAAAGCCCTGGTGCTGTGGACAGAACCGGAGGTATGGCCGGATGACCCAGCTGCAACAGGATGGGTGCCCTGTCTGCAGGAATCGTCGGACGGTGTTCTATGTTCCCGTGAGAGGCCTCAGCCAGAGTCGGAGGTTCTCATCCCCGGACTACCTGCACCCCCAACATCCACCCAACATCTGGTATGTATGTCAAGTACCTCATTTGTATTCAGCCCTACCGTGGTGGCATACCAGCTGTCATGGAAGGCAGAGCCACTACTGAAGAAAGTTAACCCAGAACTGTGTATAAGGCCGCCCAGCGAAGAAAATTACCTTCCAGCCCCTATGCAGCCGGAGGTACTGGACCCTTGTAGGATGGCAGGAGCAACCACTCCTAGGAAGCAAAAGATTGCGGCCCAGGTAAAAAGTATGACCACCCGGTCAATTCCAAGTTCCACCACAGGAGGGTAGTGGCGCTCCACCACAGCTGCAAGAGTGGACTACAGACGGCAGGACAGACCACTAATGTCCTTTACCAGCAGCAGCAGTAGCGAGGAGGATTTCAAGTCCTTCCTCTGAAGAGCCTCTCCTCATAATCGTCTTCACCTAAAGAAAGAACCAAGGACTTCTGGGAGCCACAGCATGGACTACTCCTGAAGGGTGAGGGCTTGTTGGCATTGTTTTATGTTTCAGGTTGCCCCCGTTGTGTCCTCACCTGGATGGTCACATTTAGTCAGGACTCCCCCCAACTGTGAGTTACCCCATCTTCAGTCAACTACCTTCATGTTGCGTGTGGTTACACATAGATCCTTTTTCCCCCCTTCTCAGGTTATTTGGGAGCCCCCTTTTGCTAAAAGGGTTTTCATTGTCCTGTGTTGCTATTTTACATCCTACCCGTGTGGATTACAAATACCATTATTGCCTTATATGGATTACAAATGACAATTACTACCTCATTTGGATTATAAATAATGACATTATTTCCTGTGAATTACCAAGGACTTTGTTGCACTTCATGTTCCCGTTTGGTGCACTTAATCCAAGCATTGAAGAAAAGGACTCAAAAGTGAATTTATTAAATGCCTTATCTATTTGCCTTATATTTCTGCACTAACGTTTTTACTGTTTCAGCAACGTTTAAAGAATTGTGCCAATTGTGTGTATTTCTTTACAGGTGCCACAATGTGACATCATGCACTTTTGTATGGACTTTGCACTTTACATTGTTAGCCAGATAGGTAGTACCTTACTTTCCTAGCTCATTATGGACTGCCTCTGAGGACGTCTGGTACGTCACAAGCAGCTCTAACATCGTCTTTGCTCATTATGGACTGCCTCTGAGGATGGCAATACTAATGGTTCTTATTTTGCCTTGTGTTAGCTAGATAGCCTAGGTATTATATTGTATTGTATAATTGCTACACAGGGGGAACCAAGTGGTAAGTCACAAGCATATCTAACATCATCAGGGGTAACCTGCTGCTAATATGTGTTTAGAGGGAATAGTCCTCCTGGAGAGATGGGAGAGCACTGCCTCCTCATCCTAATTTGTGTATGTTCTAAGGCTTTGTGCATTACCAAGCAAAATTTTGTAGCTACCTGTTCAGACATCAAGGTGACGAAGCGTAAAGCATGATTAGACCTTGGTGCTAAGAAAGGAATACAGGATGAAGCCACCCTTCTACTTGTGGGCATATGTGTAACAGTCTGCATGCTCATGCAGCACTTTAACTTTTTATATGGTACCCTTAGAGCACCTCCTAAGCACAAGCAAAGGGCGGCTTGGGTTTTATGTAAGGGGGAATGAAATGTCCCGGAGTGCCATTAGAGTCAGTTGCAGTTTTCCCCCTGCCAAGGGAGGGTGTGCAGCAGGTACACGTACCTGCTGGACGTGCCTGTCCTAGGCCAGCTAGAGCCCCTTCAGCTCTGCTGGGTGTGGAGGCCACAGCATGGAGCCTCTGAAGCAAGGAGGAAAAGTTCCCTGAATTAAGCTAGAATCAAACCATACAAAGAGAAAAGTTGCAGCAGACAGCTAAAGCAAAGTTATTCAGTCGGCCTGTCAGCACAACAGAGCCAGAGAGCAACATATGTAGCAAAGTTGAGTTTGTTTGCCTGCCAGAGTTAATGCTAAAGCCTGCTGGGAACCAAGACAAAGCCTGAAACTGTTGGAGAAATGTTTATTCAAGTAAAGCTGTTATTGAACGTCATCAAAAGGTCTGGACTCAATTTATTTCTCCATCCTCTAATTTAACTACCCTCTATTTGTCTGCTTCGGACAACAACGCCTGGGGTTCCAGCCAGTGGCGGATCCGGAGCCTGGTCTCGGGAGGGGTACTTCCAGATTATTTTCTGTCTGCCGCCACAAGACTACACAGTGTAGCGGTATACTGTATATTGTGGGGCACAGTGTAGAGGTATACTGTATATTGTGTGGCACAGTGTATGCTATATGTGTATAACAAACATATTTCACATGAAAACTTACAATTACTTGGCTTGGCCCTTGGGGATCTCGGACACCACTTCAACACTTTGGCCGGGGGGCTCCGCGGAGCTGATGTTGTGTTTTATCCTAATGAGAAAGATTTCATAATAAGTATTTGGAGAAGGGGCAGTGGGATAGCAGAGCAGAGAGAGGCTGGTGCTGCTACTCGGGGGCTCATACCATGGGGGAGTAATAAAGCCCACCATAATGCCCCCCCCCCCCCCCGTAGTAATAATTCTCCTTATAATAGACAGTGCAAAAAATACCCTCTTGTAATGCAGCAGTTGAGCTAATGTCCCCATACTGTACCCATAATGTGCCAGTATAAAATACCCCTATATCGTGCCCCCAGTAAATGCCCCCATAGTGCTCCTCTCCCCCCTTCCTTCTAGTGCCCCCATAATATACCAGTATAAAATGCCCCATATATAGTGCCTCAGTACCCATATATAGTGCCTCAGTACCCATAATGTGCCAGTATAAAATACCCCTATATAGTGCCCCCAGTAAATGCCCCCATAGTGCTCCTCTCCCCCCTTCCTTCCAGTGTCCCTCATAATTTGCAAGTATAAAATACCCCTTCTTAGTGCCCCCCGTAGATGACCCCATAGTACTCCTCCTCTTCCTTCCCCATAGTACCCACCATAATGTGCCCCAGTATAAAATGCTACTGTACAGAGCCCCCCATATAAAATACCCCTTCTTTGTGGCCTCAGTAGATGCCCCTATAGTGCCCACCAATAATGTGCCAGTAAGAAGAGCCCCCCTAATGTGCCAGTAACAAGAGCACCCCTAATGTGCTAGTAACAAGAGGCCCCCCTAATGTGCCAGTAACAAGAGGCCCCCCTAATGTGCCAGTAACAAGAGCCCCCCTAATGTGCCAGTAACAAGAGCCCCCCTAATGTGCCAGTAACAAGAGCCCCCCTAATGTGGCAGTAACAAGAGACCCCCCTAATGTGCCGGTAACAAGAGGCGCCCCTAATGTGCCAGTAACAAGAGGCCCCCCCCTAATGTGCCAGTAACAAGAGCCCCCCCTAATGTGCCAGTAACAAGAGCCCCCCTAATGTGCCAGTAACAAGAGGCCCCCCTAATGTGCCAGTAACAAGAGCCCCCCTAATGTGGCAGTAACAAGAGACCCCCCTAATGTGCCGGTAACAAGAGGCCCCCCTAATGTGCCAGTAACAAGAGGCCCCCCCCTAATGTGCCAGTAACAAGAGCCCCCTCTAATGTGCCAGTAACAAGAGCCCCCCTAATGTGCCAGTAACAAGAGGCCCCCCTAATGTGCCAGTAACAAGAGGCCCCCCTAATGTGCCAGTAACAAGAGGCCCCCCTAATGTGCCAGTAACAAGAGGCCCTCCCCCTAATGTGCCAGGACAAGAGGCCCCCCTAATGTGCCAG